>NC_057797.1:2033936-2038411 GCF_018294505.1 Triticum aestivum
GACGACGACGACGACGGACGACGGGCGGCGGCGGCGATGACTGGCCGGGCGACGGGCACGCGCGAGAGGTTCTGATTGAGACGAAAGTAGTGGAGATCTAACTGAATTTTCACAAGTGGTGTATATATAGGAGAGGCCTTTAGTACCAGTTGGAGCCACCAACTGGTACAAAAGGCCAACTTTGGCCAGGCCAGGAGGTGGGAAGAGCAGGCCTTTAGTACCGATTGGTGGCTCCAACCGGTACTAAAGGGTGGTCTTTAGTACCGGTTGGAGCCACCAACCGGTACTAAAGGCCTCGCGCTGCCACCCCAAAGTTTGGTCCCACGTCGCCGGGCGAAGAGAAGCCGCACTGGTTTATAAACCCAGCCGCGGCTACCTCTTCGAACTCCTCTATATAGCAGGCTTGTGGGCCTAAATTCTGCGCGCTGCCCTGTGAGTCTGCTGGGCCTTAAGGCCTGTAATTGGACGCCCGTGTCCTAGCAGGCCCACAGGGCAGCGTCCCAATTTTTTTATAGTTTTTTTTCTTCTTTATTTTCTTCTATTTATTTCTGCATAGTTTTTTGTATAGTTTTTTCTTTTCTGTTATATTTATTTTCTTCTATTTATTTCTGCATAGTTTTTCATCTAGTTTGCCAAAATTCAACATTTTCAGAGTTCATTTTGTAGTAAGTCCGGAGTTGTAATAAGTTATTATAAATAAAAAAGAGGCGCAATGCTCGTTAATTTGCTTCAAGCCTTTCGGAATATTGTAAACTGCACTGCGCATAGCTCCGTGCAATCTACCATATTCCTGAAGGCTTGAAGCTAAGCAACGTGAGCATTGAGCCTCTTCTTTCATCGTCTCTGCACTCAGGGCTTATAAACCGCTCCTAGTCCCTCTCTCTTGGCGAGGTGGGACTAAAAAACAGCTTACTAAGCAACTGTAGTACCGGTTGGTGGCTCCAACCGGTACTAAAGGTGGTGCGCTGCCTGCACAAAATTTAGTGTCATTTAGCTCAAAACAAATCATTAGATGCATGAAAAATAGCAAATGAAGGCATAAACGGTTGAAAATGACGGGAACACCTGACAAAACTGAAAATACAGCAGAACGCTAGCCTTTGCACACAGGAACACCAGCCAAGAATTAAAATTACAAACAAGACTGAAGAATCCTCTAAGCTTGACACCAATGACCGTCACCTTCCTCTGGCACCACCATAGCAGCCACCAAAAGAGAAAATGACGGGTCACCTCCACACCCGAGCTCGACGCGGCTTCATCGCTGATATGTAGCTTTGCGGACCTCCAAGGTGGCTCGCCAATAAAGGCGAAACCATTGCCGTTGAACGAATCAGACCGGGGCAACACCCCGGACACGCCATCGAACTCCAGATCTGGCACCCCCAACTAAGAAGTTGGAGGAGGAAACCATACCTGCCTGCCATGAACCACGAACCCAGATCCACCATCTTCCAGATGTCGTCGATGCAGACCACAATCTGCATCCGCTCATGGACTATCCACACCGGCGCTGGAGCAAACGTCGTCGCAACAGCGGAGCCCGAGGACACAGGTCCACCACGAGGATGCCGCCGCTGCCGCACCATCCTCGCTTGAACATTCTGGTTTTCAAATCCACCCCAAAAGCAGATCACTTCGTTGGGAAAGGATCTGAAGATTTATTAGTCGGCGCCGCCATCGCCACAGCTGAAGCCATGACGATGAACAACCCAAAATCCTAAGAAACTAATGCCTAAATCAATCCACACGCGCGGATCCGGCGGCCCCCCTCACCACCGACGACCGAGGTCGTCAGCAGAGGGGAGCCGCCGGAGGACGGCGGCGAAGGAAGGCGGCACAAGGCGAGATCGCCTTTCTTTCTTCTCCTCGAAGAAAGAAAACTACTCCTACCTGTAATTTGCATGATCTTATATTTCTTTACAGTCTAAATTGTCAATATGATCTCTTATACATCAAAAATACATTGATCATCAATGATCTTTTTGTGTACAATCTGATTTGTCAATATGAGTCCTCACCAGTTTAGGAACTGGTGAAGACTCATATTGCGGCCACAAATTCTACACATAGAGTTCAATGAAGACCAAGTGCTTGTGATAGTTTGAGAAGTAACATATTTAAGGTGGTAAAAGCCTTGTTAGGGGAGCGAGGTGGGACTAAAAACAGCTTACGTACCATAACCACATTAGTACCGGTTCGTGGTACGAATCGGCACTAAATGGTGATGGTGGGGCCATAGCCTGACCGCAGGCTGACACAACCTCTTTAGTACCCGTTCGTGGCATGAACCGGTACTAAAGGTTAACCACGAACCGGTACTATTGATCGCCGCCACGAACTGGCACTAATGTACACATTAGTGCCGGCTCTAATTCAAACCGGCACTAATGTGCTTCACGTTTGACCTTTTTTCTACTAGTGCACCCACCCTGCCGCCCTGCTCTTCCATGGCGACGACCTGCACCCGTTCTGAGAACAAGGAAGTGGAGAGGAAGAGGCGACCAAGGAAGAGGAGAGGAAGAGGTGAGCGATGGTTGGCTGGCAACCAAGGGCCTGTGTGGAGGTAGGGGAGGAGGAGGTGATGGAGGCGGAGGTGGAGGAGAAGAGGCGGCCGAGAGGGAGGTGGGATGAGGGAGACAAAGGAGATATTTTTACTGGAGAGAGAGGGCTGCCCAATTGCGTTGATCCGCCATGAATTGTTCATGGTGAATAAAAGGAGACGTGGCTCGTGCTGCTAGTTGGGCACTAGCTCATCCTTTATATGTTCAATTGGTACATTCGTTTCTTTCCCAATTAGAAATCAGGTAGTATCATTATGGTGTCTCAACTTCTGTCTAAGACATTTTATAATTTTTGTTCTCCATCTATTTGCTTGCCATGGCTGCATGCATCATCATGATGCAGAGGCCGGGGGCACGCCTCCATTTAAAAAAAATCTATTTGCTTGCCAATATGGTGTGTTCTAAATTTCTATCTCTCAGCAAGATTTTTTACCTATAGCCAAAATTTTCACATTAATGCACTGCAACTTAGTCCAATGTTTAGCCCATAACAGCTCGTTCCGATCTCGAAACCAAACATAGTTTGGGCATAGGCTCTTTGTATTCAATAAAATTTGCTTTTGTGTCCTCCCATCCAGTTTCATTTTTTTTATTAAGACAGTCTCTAGGTTCACACCATGGATACTCAGGGTGGACGGCACGAGCGGTCTTTTGGACCGGCTCGTGGCCCGCTCGGTCCGGGCTGGCTTGGTCCTGGCCTGACAAAAAAATCGGCCGGTCCGGTCCCTCAAAACAAGACCGAAAATCGGCCGGTCTGGTCCAGTTAAAGCTCGGCCCGACCGAGCAGACCGAAGAAGCAGCCGGCAGCATGGCGGGGCCATGGCCAGAGCGGGGCGGGGGCGTGGCTGGGGGCTTGCCGGGGGCATGGCGGGGGCTTGGGGAGTGTGTGGCGGCCAAGGCGTGACAGGGCCACGCACCTGTGCCGCGGCCGCCGCCGTCCAACGAACAAGCAGAGCACCGCCGCATAACACCAAGGCCACCAGCCTTCTCGCGACGAACCATCATGTCTAGGAGTTCCTCCGTCGTGAGATCTAGCATCTCCATCAAAAAAATCGACGAGGGAGGTCCAACATAGCCGCATCAGCCATCGTTCCTTTCATCTCCGTCCACCGGCCGTCGTGTCAGATTCGTCGCCGATGAGCTCCCTCTTGTGTTCTTTTTGGTCATGTAGCTTCCTCTGATTTTTCTCAAGCTCCCAGACATCTTTTCGATGAGTTGCCCTTCCTCTAGCAAGATATATCTCCGATGAGCCGTCGCCGGAGCTCCAGAGCGCGCTCTGCCCATGTCTTGGCCGGTCCTCACGGTCCGGCCCGAGCTCGGCCATTGCTGGTCCGATCCCTGAAAACAGGACCGTGACGTTGCTCGGTCCGGTCCAAACGCCGGCTCGGACAGGGACCGGACCGGCTCGGACCGTGTCCGCCCTGAATGGATACCCATATAAACTTTTGTGAAGAAATGGCAGTGTAGAATTATTTTGTGTAACTCTTTTGCAAAATTCTCACAAAAGGGAAACAAACCATAGCTGCCCCCGTGCAGATTATGTTAGATTAGAAACCAAACTTTGCTTGGGGATAAGGTCTTTTACCCCTAGATTAGCAAGGCTTGATATGGACTTTTGTAGACTTATCAAATATTAGTGATGTAATTTTCTATTTGTGCTATATTTCATCCTGCAAGAGTTTGTTCATATTTTAAACAATTTGTAATGGAACCATGCACATTTGAAACATATGTATTGGTATACAATTAATGTTGTGAATCAATTGGTTCTTTATATTATTCACTTGACAAATTTTTATCGCACATGGGTAGTGTGGAAAAACAGATATAGAGTGTGGTTGTTTATATTATTCATTTGACAAATTTTTATCACACATGGGTAGTGCGGAAAAACAAATATGTAGTGTGCCC
>NC_057797.1:2039629-2045121 GCF_018294505.1 Triticum aestivum
GGGGGGATGAAGGCTGATGGGATGCTAAAGAATGAGTCTGTGAACCAGAAATGCTCATATTGTCCATATAGTTTAAGATCTGTATGGTTGTCTCCTGGTATCAAGTGGAAAGGAATGCAGTTTTGCCGGACTTGTAAAACACAAGATTCTCTTGGTTCTTAAAGGATCATGTTTTTAACACAGTGGAAATGCGTTCCCCTATCCTTATGCACACTACCACTTTTCAGGTATCGCCCTTCAGCACTCACCATGGGTCTTGTGTACGACTGCATTCCCTTGCTCATCGTTCTTTGGTTCCGTGCTTTGGAGAGTCCTGGACTATCCCTTTTGGGGTTGTCAGAAGTCCCAGCTGAGAATATGCATGGTTCTTCTACTCGGCTGAAGAACATGATTGTCTACCAAAAGAATACACTTTTTTTTCTTCTGTTCTGTACTTGGGTTCCGGCCTTTTACTTGTGCAGTTGAGCCGGCACACAAATATACTCCACACGAGTGTGGGTGTTCTTGGCCTGTTGTTCATGGGATTAATCATGTAGATGATTTCGGGCAGGTTTTTGCTTTGTCTTCTATCCTTTTTGTATCAAAAAAATGTATCTAGAACATACTCCGTAGTTATACTGAACAAGAGCCATTACTGAAACGGTGCTTGCAAAATGGTTTGATTCAACAACCTAATAAGTACAAACATGGTGATAAGGACTCCAAATCCGCACGCTTGCCTGTTTGCGGATCTGGCGGACACTATAGTATGCAGCCAGAAATGCACGGTGTACGCAAAGGATTGGGCTGGATACTATAAGGGTGGTGATATGCAGACCGTGCACAACACTGCACACAAATACCCATAACTACTTAGCTTACTACTAGTTAGATGATTTCAGTACATCTTAATTCTTGTATTGAAGATACACAACCTAATGCATTTAGATGACTAATGGGATAGATTGCCTTCCAGGGGGCCCGCCTCTGCCGATCCTCCTCTGCTCCACGACCGCTCTGTCTATCATGTCTTCTTGATGCCTCTGCATATGTTCACCACCTTGCTGATTACTTGGACACATTAATGGGAGGTTAGTCGTACCGATCAAAAAATAATACACAAACAACAGATGGATTGGAGGTCAAATGCAGCAAACCTGCGTAGGTGAAGATGGAAATGCAGATTGCGACCATGTAGTTAAAGATACTACCACGGAGGATGTACCGTGGGTTCGTGGCGGCAGTGTATGCGAAGACGAGTGAACACATGTCGACGAAGGCTATAAACTTGCGCGCGCATTCGAGGGATGGTTCGGTAAAACAACTCCTTTGAAAGCATGAGCATGATCAATATTGACACAAGGAAGGAAACGTCGGAGGCCAATTTAAACCGGAAATAATTGGGCCCGTAGTTGCGGATCATGACGGGCTCTCCAGCCTCGTGGCCTCCCGGCCTAGCGAGGTCGTCTTGCCAGAGCCCACTGGCGGAACTATGTTGAGGCCGAGGGGGGCAGCGCCTTGGACCAAACTCTGAAGGAAAAAAATTTAGGGAGAGCTTAGATGAGATTCTTTTTAGCAATTTACAACCTCAAATACTCATGTTTTTGCATTGGCCCCCAGCAATTTGTACCAAGCTCCACCAGTGCCAGAGCCCCATGGGGGAGGCAATGCCCAGCGCGATCGCCGCAGTGGCAAACAAGCTTGTCAGAAGGACAAGTTGCGTCTTGCTTTCTTTGATCCACTTCCTTTGCGCGCGTAGTTCTTGGTCGCTGTCGCCGTCGTCGCCAGGGACAGGTGATGCAGCGTGCAGCGCCGCCGCGGCAGCCTCCACCGCCGCAGCCGCACGCTTCACGACATCTTCCGCCGCCGCCGCAGCCTCCACAGCCGCCGCAGCGCGCTGCACGACATCCTCGCCACCGTGGTCCGGGCTATCCACTTGAAGGAGCTCAAAGCTATCTCTGAGTATGATCATTCACATATACTCAGCCAACTATATCACTATATATACATACGTTTGTGTACATGCTTCATTGGGACTACCTATCAATTTTGTTAGTATGCATGGATTTTTTCAGGTGGTATAGTGATCTTAAGGGATACGTGGGGCTAAGTTTTGCTCGGGATCGTGTGGTGGAGTGCTACCTTTGGGGCTACTTTTTGTTCTACGAGGAAGAGCACACGCTCCCGCGAATGATCTTTGCCAAGTTATTTTTGTTAGAAGTATAATTATATTTAAGTTAGTGATTAGGAGTTAGAGGTAATATTGGTTTAAACCATGTATGATTAGGAGTTAGTGATTAGGAGTTTTCGTCCGTCCGTCTCGGCGATTCTACGCCAAGCCGCCGTCTGTTCTGACTACACACGTGTGTATGAACAGGGCAGAGACAAGCGACTTGCTAATGCACTCAGGCGAGCTACACAGGTACCGACGGTGAGCGATCGACGCTGACTCCATCGACCTCCAGCGCGTGGGACTACAACGAGCGATCAGTGAACGTGAACCAATCTTGACGCCTCTCAGCCGGGCGTTTCGATCACGGGAGGGATTTAACTCGAATGCTATCTCAGATGCATGTATGCAGGTACTTGCCAAGGTGGGTTCTACACGTGCATGTGGCCAAGACTACGTCAACGTTCAGTCGTACGGCTCACCTAGCAATCCTGCATCGACATCGTCCCACGACATCTTCATCAAGCCAACAGCACGGAATCACCTGCACCAAGCCCGCGCCGCGTCATCAAGTTGTACGACTACGCTAGGCTACAAGCCAATATACTTCGTCAAGCACGTCTACGAAAAGCGATCTCAACATGCACCATCCACACGGAATGAGATGCAATCTTCATCGACTTCTCCGGTGCGACATGGCATCGACACTTGGTCGCCGCGGAGGGACGCCTTCAAGCGACGCATCATCGTGGACACGCCGCTGCGATGCCATCGCTGACACTTCATCGCCAAGGTCTTCATCAACGTGGTCTTCATCATCATCATCGTCATCATCATCAACACATCGCCGCCACCTCAATCATAAGATGGATACCTAGCGTCCTTTAACAGACTTTTCTGCAAGACGCAACCTCGACGACGGCAATGACCGCGTCACGACGGCAGCATCGACCGCGTCATCCACGACGGCAAGACTGCATCGACGCGGCGTCACTATAGTGATGACCCTACAAGGCCACACGGTTCTGGCAAAACCCGTGTGTGCTCGCTGGGCTTCCTCCGGTCTTGGTAAAACCGGTGGACTCATCGCCGACGACACCCTCTGACATCCACAAGGTGCATCGTCCACGTCTGCAGCTCCGTCATAGCGCATATTTTTGCGTCTCCGGCTTTGTGTGGCTTCATCATTCACGACGACCACATCATCGACCACGACTACCTTGACCACGGCTACATCACCATGATCGGCTACCTCGACATTAATGGCTACGTCTACAGCAACTCATCGGCAACAACTCCAGTCAACAGCGTCCGCCTCGTCACTCGCGTCCATGACACTCCCGCTGTGACTGCAGGAGGGAATAGAGAAGGCAGGAAGGCACTAGAAGGGGATGCAGTTACCACCCTAGGTGCCGTCCCATGAGAGACGCAGTTGATGATGACGCAGCGGAGAAGACGACGGAAGCACAAGAGTTCAAATTCAGTCATCATCGTCCGCTTCACTCCCGCTACGACTGAAGGGAAATGTTAGAAGTATAATTATGTTTAAGTTAGAGATTAGAAGTTAGAGATGATATTGGTTTAAACCATGTACGACTTGTCCCCTACTCCAAGTCTCTCTCTCATATTGTACTTCTATGTTGAAAAGGGATGGTCAATAACAAGATGAACCCAATGCCCAATCTTCCCAATAGTATTCCTTAAGTCTTGAATTGATATACCCCATACACGGGTCAGATCAATACAACACAATATTCAGCCATCCTACAATTTCTACAATTTTTTCTGCACATACTGAGTTGGATGACACCAATGATGTTGGTGCCACCCCTGAGGAGTATGGGAAGCTCGACACAGCCATACAAGGGTTATCTCTCTCGCCAATCTCTATATATGTGGTGAACAACTATTAATTCTAGCAACAATAGATGAATGAGCCGTATACATCTTTCTGATGCAGAGGCTGGGGTAAACCCCCTTTTCAAAAAGAAAAACAATAGATGAATTTGTGTCACTTGTTTGAACTAATTAATTTGTCACGCAGATGGGAGGAGAGTTCCGTTTCTCTTGTTCCAAGATATCTAAAGAAGTTCTATAATAAACTGCTAATCTGCTTTAAGGAGTTCGATGATGAATTGAGACTCAATGGGAGATATTTGATTGATCACATAACATTTTTGATTTAGAAGACATATATTGATTGCCCATGAGGGTAACAAATGTCCCATCATAATCATGTCGTAAAAAGCTTTCTGGTGGCTTTTAAACATGTCTAATTAATTTTAGCCCGCAATGATCATACATTATATATAATTTTTGTAGTAAAACAAGGTCAGGGTGATTCTTTTTCAACTAGAGAAACTAAAATAGAAAGGACCAAAACACGCCTCACGATTTTAGTTAACAGAGCTCAGAGATTACTCTTTGGCCCCATCCTCCCCTAAAGGCTAATTTTTTTAAATAATACATTTTTTATTAATTTTCAGAAATAATACACCGAAATTTTATTTTCCAAAAATAATACGGCCTCGTCCCGCTAGAGGACGACTGCAATTGGAGACACCTCCCCCTATAGAGGCCCCGCTGCACAGAGACATCCACAGGTACTGTCTAGTTATTAATATTGCACTGTCCTTCAAAATTGTCCATAGTTAAGTTGTTAGTTAATTGTTCAACGAACACCAAAAGTTTAGGATCACAAAGAAGGGGATCAACAGGACTGCTACTGAGTGGCTGGATAGGGTTCAGCCATACGTTACACAATGGGAGACTGCGAGTACACATCTCTGGCACGAGAATCACAATTTTGATATGGACGAATTCAATCTCTATCTGCAGCGGTACATGACGGGAACACGGTTATGCATCATTCATCACAATCACCTAGATGAGATACCTGCCCCTAATACGGCGGATATGTACCCGAGCTATGATACTTCGGGCGCTAGGCAGCAAGCGGTAAGATATATTCTATTCATATAATGCAAGTAGTCCATACATACTTTGCCATGCGCACGTAATAATCGTCCCCACAATTTCAGGCCGAGTTGACTCGCGGACTTGGTGAGGAGGTGTCCACCTTTCAGCGTTCACTGTCGTCTGCACCTCTAATGCTTCCTCGGGCTCAGGTCCAGACCTGGATGTCGCGCATTGAAGAGAAAGTACGATCTGTGTATCGGGCTATTACGTGCACACGCACTTTGGACGTACTTCACTAGCATCCCCCCGCCACTCCACGCACCAGCAGCCGCCGCATCACTGGACTGGTCAGCTCGAACCCACGCATCACCGACATGATCCGCGTCCACGTCTAGCAGAGCACTGGACGGCCAGGCCACCACCT
>NC_057797.1:2046604-2047181 GCF_018294505.1 Triticum aestivum
AAAGTGTAGCCGTTGAGAGGCTCATTGTTTCCGGCATGAGGATCGTTGGGACATTGTCGTCGGGAAAGCATGTAAGTTAATACAATATTTATGGTTTGTTACCAAACAACAAAACCTTACATGTACCTCACAAAACAGGCAATGTTGTAATAATTGTCCAGTACTAGTTTGTGCAAAAGGCACATGGATTGGCTGTTAATTCGTGTAAAAAAACCTGTCATCTTGTTTATCTTGGGAAATCATTTCTATGTCTATTTTTGAAAGAATATTACTATAAAAATAGTTGTGTGTTTAATTAATCGCTACCTTTGCTCGTGCGGATGTATGCAGTTCCAGCAGCTGTCTAGTTGTTATCTCCAGGAAGCTGAATGGTTGCACAAAAACCACAAGCCCAGGTTCGAAGATAGATTGCATTTGGGTGCCATGTCCATAGGCGCGACAGATCTATGCGAGTATGCGATGGTTTGCATGGGTGATGTAATGCCCAAGGGAGCACTGGAGTGGGCACTTGGATACCCTGACGTCGTCATGGCATGCGCCGAGATTGGGCGCCTAATGAATGACCTTGCTGCTTCAT
>NC_057797.1:2048863-2060026 GCF_018294505.1 Triticum aestivum
CAAAGGGTCTCCTGACTGGGCTCTGCGCACTGCCCACGTGGAGACCCTTTGGTCCCGGTTGGTGGCACCAACCGGGACCAATAGGCATCCACGCGTCAGCAATTCTGTGGCTGGGGTTTTTGTTTTTTTTGAAAGGGGGGGGTTGGGGGTTTTAGGGGGTTAATTTAGGTGTTTCATATATTGTGTTAGCTAGTTATAATTAATAGAGAGAAGTGTCCTCTGTTATGTCTGTGCTTGGTCGACGCTACGTACTATACATACGTATATAGGGAGGACTAGACACGCTAGCTAGCTAGTAAGCAAACGAAGGAAACAGAAGATCGTCATGAACATATATGCATATATACAGAGAGAAGTGATATCGACCACCTCTCCTTCTCCGAGAGATTGGTCGAACAACAAGTTCTCGTATATCTATCTGACACTACCGGCTACATATATACAGTAATTATCTCTTACAAATATAATCATACGGACTCAGGGTTAACATAGAATTCTCCGTCTTCAGGGATCACGTGGTCAAGAAAGAATGCCGCCAATTCCTCTTGAATTCCTCGCATGCGAGCTGGTGCTAGGAGTTCATCCCGCTTCCGAAACATCTAATTTAAAGAAGGGGGTCAATACATATACATATGAATGAATGAAACTCAACACAAATGATGGTAATAAAATAAAATTGTGAATGTTGTTATTTACGTACTGCATATTGTTCGTCAGTGTAGCACCGCTCACAGGTCGTGTGGCGGATGGACTCACAAACATAGTAACCACAGAAATCATTCCCTTGTTCCTGCCACAACCACTTTACAAGAAATAGAGGTTAATCAAACTGATAAGCAAGAATGCCAAATGGTATTGATGAAACTAGCGCTTGAATGACTAGTAGATGCGCTTAAAATGCTACTATAGCTAGTATACTTACTTTCGGGTGTCTAAATTGCAGCTCCTTCGGCAGTCCCGGAGCTTTTCTGGTGAATTTTCTCCAAACCCTGCCGGACAAAGAAAACAATTACTTGATATATCAGGAAATGAACAAAGTTGCTGATATGGTGGATAATGATCGATTTAATTTACTTCTCGAGTATTTGAGTCATGTCTTCATAGTCCTTGGGATCTTTTCGTCTTAAGTCTAAGACGGTTACTAGTCCCTGCTCAAGCTTAATATGTAGGAGAATATAGTGGAAACTGCACACGCATGCATAACTCATCAATTACATTACTATAACCTTGACTAATATATAAGGGAAACCGAATACGCACAAGACAGTAACACTCACTTGAAGTTGTAAGGAAAGAGTATTATATCTTTGTTTTGATTTATTATCAACGATTCTAGCATGCTGGCCTCGTTTCTGCGGCATGAAATTTAACCTGAGTTGCATCTATGAGATTTGTGTTAATGAACCCAATATCACCAACTTGTCTTTTCTTCAATTCGATGATCTTCAATCTGCATAATATAGCGAGGATGATTATAAATACATGCAATGAAAGAGCTAAGCTATATAGAGAAACTTAATGACAGAAGTAGTACTACTTACAGACAGTAGCAGGTGACAGTTGCTTTATCGAGGGCCAATTGATTGAAGAACTGATAGAACTCCTCAAATGGAACAGGCAACAGATCAATTCCAACGAGGTCATGCTCCGGTTTAACTCTCGCATACAAAGTACTCCTCCCCCCAGAGTCTCTGCAGATTTTCAAGTACCAATCATGCAATCTTCGCATCATCGTTGATAGAGATCTTTCATCTTTGACGAGAGGCTTCCCGTACTCGTATCTTTGTATCTACACGTCCATGGGGTCATAATGTACTTCGTCAGGCAGGTAATCTGCAGGACTGCTATAACCGGGCACCATCCTCGGATCATTATCGACGTTGTGGCTAGGCACCTTGAGCGGGGGGCACGATTGCTTCGCTTGTTCGCCGAGCTGGGCAATTTGTTTCCCAGCTCGTCGTTGTTTCAGCCTTTGATCACTGACAGTACTTCCCGACCGCTCCGCTTCGGCAAATTCCTTTCCAATAATGCGGTCATAGTTTCCTTTCGGCGAATCAGACTTCGGTGGTTTTGTCAGGGCAGCCAGAGTGCGCTTCACTTTCACCCGATCTACCTTCTCCTCCGGAGGTGGATGTTTCTTTGCTTTCACCCCTTCAAAGAATTTCTTCACTTCTTCTCGCGCGATCTTGGCGTTCTCCTCCTGGGTCCTCTCGTATGGTAACTTCTCTGGAGTCTTCAGAGAAGGACCGAATCTGTATGTCCTCCCGCCTCTGGTTGTACTGCTAGACACCGACCGAGAAGACATAGCGGTTGTCTTCTTTACTTGCTTAAGCGGCGGAGGAGAAGGACTACGACGCGCCGGAGCAGCTGGAGCGGCGGCAGGTCTCTTCCGCCCTTGCTGACGAGGCAGAGAAGGAGGAGGCGGGCTGCTCGGGCGCGTCGGCGCAGGCGGAGAAGGAGGCGGAGTGCCGCCGCGCGCCGGAGAAGGAGCCGGCCGAGGGCCCTGATCGTCACTCGCCGGAGGAGGAGGAGGCGGTGGAGGCGGAGTGCCCTGACTCGCCGAAGGAGGAGGAGGAGGCGGTGGCGTCCAGTTCGGAAGGTTGATGAGGTCCTTCCGCCATAGGCATGGAGTCTTCAGAGCAGACCCTAGCCGAGTCTCCCCTTCACCGGTAGGGTGGTCAAGCTGGAGGTCCTCAAATCCCTCCGTTATCTCATCCACCATCACCCTAACATATCCTTCTGGAATCGGCCGGCTGTGAAAAGTTGCGCCGGGTTCAGTAGGATAAACAGAGACAACAGCCGCCTTGACCTTCAAATTCATCCATTGCGTCATAAGGTGGCAATTTTGAGACTCCGTGATAGCATCCACGGGATAGCTGGCAGGAGCCGTCAAGGCATGCTCTAGCTGAAGCAGCTCGGTGGAAGCCACGCTGCTTCTGTGCTGAGATGGCGGGGTAGCTTCCGGGGAGGCTTCGGCAGTACGTTTGCTGCGATTTCCTGAAAGAACTATGTGGCGCTTTGGCTCATCGTATGATGTATTCGCTTCCTTATCTTTTCTTTTTCTCGGTTTGGTAGACATGTCCTTCACATAGATAACCTGTGCCACATCATTGGCTAGGACGAACGATTCGTCAGTGTACCCAAGATTTTTCAGATCCACTGTTGTCATTCCGTACTGTGGGTCTACCTGTACCCCGCCGCCTAACAGATTGACCCATTTGCACTTAAACAAAGGGACCTTAAAATCAGGTCCGTAGTCAAGTTCCCATATTTCCACTATGTAACCATAATATGTGTCCTTTCCGCTCTCGGTTGCTGCATCAAAGCGGACACCGCTGTTTTGGTTGGTGCTCTTTTGATCTTGGGCGATCGTGTAAAATATATTCCCATTTATCTCGTATCCTTTGAAAGTTAATATAGTCAAAGATGGTCCCCTGGACAACAAGTACAACTCATCACAAACAGTGTTGTCACCTCTGAGACGTGTTTCCAACCAACTGCTGAAAGTCCTGATGTGTTCACATGTAATCCAGTCGTCGCACTGCTCCCGGTGTTTGGAGCGCAGACTGTTCTTGTGTTCATCGACATACGGGGTCACCAAGGTAGAGTTCTGTAGAACTGTGTAGTGTGCTTGAGACCAAGAATATCCGTCCCTGCATATTATTGAGTCTCTTCCCAGAGTGCCTTTTCCAGTCAGTCTCCCCTCATACCGCGATTTAGGGAGACCTATCTTGTTAAGGCCAGAAATGAAGTCAACACAAAACCCGATAACATCCTTTGTTTGATGGCCCATGGAGATGCTTCCTTCTGGCCTAGCGCGGTTACGGACATATTTCTTTAGGACTCCCATGAACCTCTCAAAAGGGAACATATTGTGTAGAAATACGGGCCCCAGGATGACAATCTCGTCGACTAGATGAACTAGGACGTGCGCCATGATATTGAAGAAGGATGGTGGGAACACCAGCTCGAAACTGACAAGACATTGCGCCACATCACTCCTTAGCCTTGGTACGATTTCTGGATCGATCACCTTCTGAGAGATTCCATTGAGGAATGCACATAGCTTCACAATGGCTAATCGAACGTTTTCCGGTAGAAGCCCCCTCAATGCAACCGGAAGCAGTTGTGTCATAATCACGTGGCAGTCATGAGACTTTAGGTTCTGAAACTTTTTCTCTGGCATATTTATTATTCCCTTTATATTTGACGAGAAGTCAGTCGTGACCTTCATACTGAGCAGGCATTCAAAGAAGATTTCTTTCTCTTCTTTCGTAAGAGCGTAGCTGGCAGGACCTTTATACTGCTTCGGAGGCATGCCGTCTTTTTCGTGCAAATGTTGCAGGTCCTCTCGTGCCTCGGGTGTATCTTTTGTCTTCCCATACACGCCCAAGAAGCCTAGCAGGTTCACGCAAAGGTTCTTCGTCACATGCATCACGTCGATTGAGGAGCGGACCTCTAGGTCTTTCCAGTAGGGTAGGTCCCAAAATATAGATTTCTTCTTCCACATGGGTGCGTGTCCCTCAGCGTCATTCGGAACAGCTAGTCCACCGGGACCCTTTCCAAAGATTACATAGTGTAAATCATTGACCATAGCAAGCACGTGAACACCGGTGCGCATGGCGGGCTTCTTCCGGTGATCTGCCTCGCCTTTGAAATGCTTGCCTTTCTTTCGACATCGATGGTTGGTCAGAAGAAATCGACAATGGCCCAGGTACACATTCTTCCTGCATTTGTCCAGGTATATACTTTTAGTGTCATCTAAACAGTGCGTGCATGCATGGTATCCTTTTGTCTGTCTGTCCTAAAAGGTTACTGAGAGCGGGCCAATCGTTGATGGTCACGAACAGCAACGCCTTAAGGTTAAATTCCTCCTGTCTGTGCTCATCCCACATACGTACACCGTTTCCATTCCACAGCTGTAAAAGTTCTTCAACTAATGGCCTTTGGTACACATCAATTTCGTTGCCGGGTTGCTTAGGGCCTTGGATGAGAACTGGCATCATAATGAACTTCCGCTTCATGCACATCCAAGGAGGAAGGTTATACATACATAGAGTCACGGGCCAGGTGCTGTGATTGCTGCTCTGCTCCCCGAAAGGATTAATGCCATCCGCGCTTAAAGCAAACCATACATTCCTTGGGTCCTTTGCAAACTCATCCCAGTACTTTCTCTCGATTTTTCTCCACTGCGACCCGTCAGCGGGTGCTCTCAACTTCCCATCTTTCTTTCGGTTCTCACTGTGCCATCGCATCAACTTGGCATGCTCTTCGTTTCTGAACAGACGTTTCAACCGTGGTATTATAGGAGCATACCACATCACCTTCGCAGGAACCCTCTTCCTGAGGGGCTCGCCATCAACATCACCAGGGTCATCTCGTCTGATCTTATACCGCAACGCACCGCATACCGGGCATGCGTTCAGATCCTTGTATGCACCGCGGTAGAGGATGCAGTCATTAGGGCATGCATGTATCTTCTCCACCTCCAATCCTAGAGGGCATACGACCTTCTTTGCTGCGTATGTACTGTCGGGCAATTCGTTATCGTTTGGAAGCTTCTTCTTCAATATTTTCAGTAGCTTCTCAAATCCTTTGTCAGCCACAGCATTCTCTGCCTTCCACTGCAGCAATTCCAGTACGGTACCGAGCTTTGTGTTGCCATCTTCGCAATTGGGGTATAACCCTTTTTTGTGATCCTCTAACATGCGATCGAACTTCAGCTTCTCCTTTTGACTAATGCATTGCGTCCTTGCATCGACAATGACCCGGCGGAGATCATCATCATCGGGCACATCGTCTGGTTCCTCTTGATCTTCAGCAGCTTCACCCGTGGCAGCATCATTGGGCACATCGTCTGGTTCCTCTTGATCTTCAGCAGCTCCCCCCGTTGCAGCATCACCGTATTCAGGGGGCACATAGTTGTCATCGTACTCTTCTTCTTCGCTGTCTTCCATCATAACCCCTATTTCTCCGTGCCTAGTCCAAACATTATAGTGTGGCATGAAACCCTTGTAAAGCAGGTGGGAGTGAAGGATTTTCCGGTTAGAGTAAGACCTCGTATTCCCACATTCAGTGCATGGACAACACATAAAACCATTCTGCTTGTTTGCCTCAGCCGCATCGAGAAACTCATGCACGCCCTTAATGTACTCGCGGGTGTGTCTGTCACCGTACATCCATTGCCGGTTCATCTGCGTGCATTATATATAATTAAGTGTCCAAATTAATAGAAGTTCATCATCACATTAAAACCAAAGTTCATACATAGTTCTCATCTAACAACATATAGCTCTCCAGAGCATCTAATTAATTAAACCATACATTGAAACTATGTAAAACATTTCAATGCGAAAACAAATGCGATCATAATCGCAACCAAGGTAACAATTGATCCAACGGCATAATGATACCAAGCCTCGGTATGAATGACATATTTTCTAATCTTTCTAATCTTCAAGCGCATTGCATCCATCTTGATCTTGTGATCATCGACGACATCCGCAACATGCAACTCCAATATCATCTTCTCCTCCTCAATTTTTTTTATTTTTTCCTTCAACAAATTGTTTTCTTCTTCAACTAAATTTAACCTCTCGACAATAGGGTCGGTTGGCATTTCCGATTCACATACATCCTAGATAAATAAAATCTATGTCACGTTGGTCGGCATAATTTTCATAAACAATAAATGAACCAATAGTTATGAAGATAATATACATACCAAATCCGAATCATAGACAGGACGAGGGCCGACGGGGGCGGATACCAAAACCATCGCACTATATAAGATGCAATAATAAATGTAAGAAAATGATACAAGTATCTATCTAAACAGACAAGTAAGAATATTTTTCCTTTCAGAAAGAAGATAAGAACAAGAGGCTCACCACGGTGGTGTCGGTGATGAGATCAGCGCGGGTGATCGACGGCGGTGAAGACGGGGACGGGGCGTGACGGACCGCTAAATCTAGACAAATCTCGAGGAAAATGGAGCTTGGAGCTCGAGCTTCGAGAGGAGAAAGTTTAAGTAGTGTGGCTCGGGCTTTCCATCGAACACCTCATGTGCATAGGAGGTGAGCTAGAGCACCACAAACCCCTCCCCTCGCCGGCCAGAGAAAAACAGAGCACTGGAGTGCTCTGCTCGCGGGCGAGGGTATATATAGGCACCTCATTGGTCCCGGTTTGTGGCAAGAACCGGGACTAAAGGGGAGCCTTTGGTCCCGGTTCAGGCCACCAACCGGGACCAATGGTGGTGGGCCAGGAGCGAGGCCCATTGGTCCCGGTTCGTCCCACCAACCGGGACCAAAAGGTCCAGACGAACCGGGACCAATGGCCCACGTGGCCCGGCCGGCCCCCTTGGCTCACGAACCGGGACCAATGCCCACATTAGTCCCGGTTCTACACTGAACCGGGACTAATGGGCTGAGCCGGCCTGGACCATAGCCCTGTTTACTACTAGTGTGAAGTGTCCTGCCAGATCTGCAAGAAGCCGAACCACACGGCTATAGAGTGCTACAGGCGCTTCGACATCGCATTCACCAAGGAGAAGAGTGCGAGCGCCGTGTCCAACTCCTCCTACGGCGTCGACACCAATTGGTACGTTGACACATGCGCCACAGATCACATCACCGGAGAGCTCGACAAGCTCACCATGAGGGAGAGATACAACGGCCATGACCAAGTGAACATGCCCAACGGAGCAGGTATGAAAATTACTCATATTGGTCAAGCATATGTTCGTACTCCCACTCGTAATCTTCATCTAAAAGATGTTCTTTACTCACCTAAAGCCACAAAAAATCTTGTTTCTGCTCATCGTCTATCTCAAGACAATAATGTGTTTCTTGAAACTCACCCTCGTTTCTTCTTCATTAAGGACAAGGCAACGTGGAGCACCCTCCTCCACGGCAGGTGTAGAGCCGGCCTCTACCCCCTACCATCAGCTTCTTTAGGCCCGGGGAGGCATGCTTTTGGTGCCACCAAGATCTCTCCGTCAAGGTGGCACGATCGACTAGGTCATCCGTCTTTCAAAATCATTCAACATGTTCTTAGCAAGAACAAAATTCACTTTTCAGTTCATGAGTTGAATAAAGAGGGGGTGTGTGATGCATGCCAACAAGGCAAAAGTCAGAAACTTCCCTATCCGCATTCTAGTAGTTTCTCGAATGCTCCTTTAGAGCTTATTTATTCTGATGTATGGGGACCTGCCCGTGATTCTATCAATAAAAAGAATTATTATGTGAGCTTTATTGATGATTTCAGTAAATTTACGTGGATATTTCTTCTTAAGCATAGGTCAGAGGTCTTTAAAGTGTTTCATGAATTTCAAGCACTTGTAGAAAGACTCTTTGATCGCAAAATCATCACCATGCAAACCGACTGGGGTGGTGAGTATGAGAGGTTAAATTCCTTTTTTCGCCAAGTCGGCATCACACATCATGTTTCCTGCCCGCATGCTTATCAGCAAAATAGCTCCGCTGAAAGGAAGCATCGTCACATTGTCGAGGTTGGCCTCTCACTACTAGCTCATGCGTCTATGCCCCTCAAATTTTGGGATGAGGCATTCCTCGCTGCCACGTACTTGATCAATCGCACACCCAGTAAGGTGATCAATCTTTAAACTCCACTAGAAAAATTGTTTAATGAAACACCAAACTATCATGCTCTTCGTACTTTTGGGTGCGCATGTTGGCCTAACCTTCGTCCTTTCAATGCTCGCAAGCTTGAATTCCGCTCCAAGCAATGCGTTTTCCTTGGCTACAGTAACCTTCACAAAGGTTTCAAGTGTCTAGACATAACTGCTGGACGTGTTTATATTTCTCGGGACGTTGTGTTCGATGAAACGGTGTTTCCCTTTGCCAAGTTAAACCCTAAGGCCGGTGCATCTATCAGATCCGAAGTCCTTCTCCTCTCTGAAAATCCCTCCTCCTTACCTCTTGATCATGGGGACGAACATATAGCTAATGATCACTTGGGTAATTCTCATGAAAATTCTGCTATAAATTTTGGAGGAAATTCGGTTGTGCACTATGATTTTATGCAGCAGCAAAGGACAAGCGCAGAGCACGAGGAGGATTCAGGTGCTGCACCTGGAGCTGACAGCGGTGATGCCGGTGCGGATCCGCCCTCGCCTGCTGCGCCAGGCAGTGGCAGCGCACTTGCCTCGGGGTCAGCCGGGCCACCAGCGGCCGACCACGCGTCCCCTCGCGGCCCCGCAGGTGAGACCACGACAAGCCAAGGCGGGCCCAGCGGCGCAGGTGGGCCAACCGCACTCACGCGCAAGGAGAGGCGCCTCTCCGCGTCATCTGGTGGTCCTCGCCAAGTGGCCCAACGAGCAACTGGCTCTGGCTCCGAGGAAATCAGCCTCGGATCAAGTGCTGGATCGTCTGCCGCGCCGGATCCCGCCGGATCTTCTATGCAGCGGCCCTCTGCTGCAGATTTTGTGCCGCTGAGAACCAGATCACAGCATGGAATTTTGAAGCCCAAGGTTCGGACGGATGGCACAGTCAGGTATAGTAATGCTCGTTTTGGTGGCCTAGCTGTCACAGGTGAGCCAGGAAACTTGGTTGAGGCTTTTGAAGATAAAAATTGGAAAAATGCTATGGATGAAGAATATAATGCTCTTATTAGAAACAAAACTTGGCACTTGGTCCCCCCAGCAAAAGGCAGAAACATAATTGATTGTAAATGGGTTTACAGAGTCAAAAGAAAGTCCAGTGGAGAAATAGACAGATACAAGGCTAGATTAGTAGCAAAGGGTTTTAAACAACGGTATGGTATTGACTATGAGGACACGTTTAGTCCTGTTGTTAAAGCAGCTACTATCAGACTTGTTCTTTCTGTTGCAGTATCAAATGGTTGGAGTCTTCGTCAATTGGATGTGCAGAATGCGTTTCTTCATGGCGTTCTAGAGGAGGAAGTCTACATGAAACAACCACCTGGGTATGAGGTAAAAGACAAATATCATTATGTGTGCAAACTTGACAAGGCATTATATGGTCTGAAACAAGCACCTAGAGCATGGTATTCTAGGTTGAGTGATAAACTTCAAAAGCTTGGCTTTCGACCTTCACAGGCTGATACATCACTTTTGTTCTATAAGAAGGGAAAAATAATCATCTTTATGTTGGTATATGTTGATGATATTATTGTGGCCAGCTCATCACAAGATGCGGTCAGTGCATTGTTGGAAGATCTCAAGAGAGACTTTGCACTTAAAGACCTTGGCGATTTGCACTACTTCTTGGGAATAGAAGTAAAAAAGGTAACTGATGGGATAGTCTTAAGTAGGGAAAAATATGTGTCTGATATATTAAAAAGGTCAGGTATGATGAGTTTTAAAGTTTCAAACATGCCACTCTCAACCACTGAGAAACTTTCCAAGGAAGAAGGGGAGCCCTTGGGAGCCGAAGCAGCCACAAACTATAGAAGTGTGGTAGGTGCCTTACAGTACTTGACACTTACAAGGCCTGACATATGTTTTCCTGTCAACAAGGTGTGTCAGTTCTTGCATGCCCCTACTCTTCAGCATTGGACTGCAGTGAAGAGAATTTTGAGATATCTCAGAGGTACTATGAGTACTGGTCAAGCTCAAATGTGGTAAGTGCCTTTTCAGATGCAGATTGGGCAGGTTGTCCTGATGATAGAAGGTCAACTGGTGGTTTTGCTGTTTTCTTTGGACCAAACCTCATATCTTGGAGCTCACGAAAACAAGCCACTGTGTCTAGATCCAGCACTGAGGCTGAATACAAAGCCCTAGCAAATGCCACGGCTGAGTTGATATGGGTTCAAAGTCTGCTTGGTGAACTAGGTATAAGTCATTCTTCTGTTGCACGATTATGGTGTGACAATATTGGTGCTACTTATCTGTCAGCAAATCCAGTGTTCCATGCAAGAACAAAGCACATTGAAGTAGACTATCATTTTGTTCGTGAAAGAGTAGCCAAGAAGCTATTGGACATTCGTTTTATTCCTACTAATGATCAGGTTGCAGATGGCTTTACTAAAGCATTGTCATGGCGTAAGTTGGAAGAATTCAAGAACAATCTCAACTTGATAAAGTTGTGATTGAGGGGGCGTGTTAAAGTATGTATTATAGATGTATACGGTGTACATATAAACCGTATACATGTGTGGGCGTGTGCGTGTTGTAACCAGGTA
>NC_057797.1:2062368-2064822 GCF_018294505.1 Triticum aestivum
GCCACATCCATCGAACCTTATCCTGTTGGTGACCAAATAAACACTATTGTTGTAAGGTTCTCTTTATCCTGTTGCTATTGCTTGCTCATGGCATGTAGTCCCTCTGTCCGGAAATACTTGTCGGAGAGATGGATGTATCTAGATGTATGTTTGTTCTAGATGCATGCATTTTCATCCATTTCTAAGACAAGTATTTCCGGATGGAGGGAGTACTACCTCTGTACCATTTGGCGCCGACACCCATTTGAAACCATGTTCTCATTGAAAATATTTGCTTTTTCAGTAACTTTATGTTTGAGCAAGCAAATATTTGCATCTTCAGTAATTTTACGTTTGAGCAAGCACGTGTGATACAAACTTAGACCCCTTTATATAAAGAAAATGTGAATAGGCTTGTGGTAAAGCTTTCTTTCAGTATCAATGTATTTTGCATAACATTTCAATGCACACAACCCTTCTTTCTTATAATATGACCAGGAACAGAGCCAAAATTAAGGTCGCCAAGGAAATACAACACTTCTTAGAGTTTCAAAATTATTGGGAGCAGTAATGATGAAAATCTCGACTTGTTTCTCACAAAAGAAAAATGCTACCACTCCCTCCGTACCAAAATATTAGGCATTTTGGCGGTCTAAATTTAACTGCAAAAACGTCATTTATTTTGGTATAGAGGTAGTACATGCCATGAAGACGTATGAAAGTGTCGAACAGGAAAATAACACAAGAAAAAACAGCTTCGTTTCCATCTTTTCAGGCGAAAAGCATCAACTCCAATTAGATAGTATCTGTATAACCTCTTTGCTCAAATAAAACCAAGCCTCTTCCTTGACTTGATTATTTTCAAGCACATTTGGAGATCAAACAGATAATTTACTTAGATATTGCTATCCAAACACATAACCTATTTCATCTGAACTCTACTCATACAGACGTGATAGCGCATGCCACTTGTCCTGAAACACTGAATATGGAGTTAATTAATAGTATGTACCTGCACTTCCAAGAAAGGTAGGAATTATTGAGGATTTCATAAAATGAAGAAAAGTAATTGACTGAATGTCGTGCCAGACTTCATGTCTAACAGTCACCGGACTAATACACTTGAAATCTGATCGTATGAAGTTTAATACATCACTGGAGAAATCTCACATTCAACAATATAGAGTGGCCCTGAGTGACTACCTACTAAACATCGCCAATCATTTCACTAACTCAACTCCATAACAAAAACAAGCTCACATGTGTGTACATATGAGACATGCAGGAAATATTTTAAGGATAAACAAGAATGCATAAAAATAGAAGCGGATAAGCCAATCCTATACCTTGGCATTGACGAAGCGGATAAGCCAATCCTATACCTTGGCATTGACCAACTATTTCGAGAAGTTCCTAAGCCTACAGGTCTTCAGCTTATCCAAGACCTTATATATAGATTATGTCAAAAACAAAATGCAAGATTACGATTGTGATCTAGATAGGACTTGAACAAAAGTTACGTAAATTAGGAATACTTTATAAAAATTACTACATGTTTACAAATATACTCTACAGCTCATTTCAAAGTTCTTGACCTTCTCGAAATAAAAAAAAAAGATTTCAAGTGAGGTCGACATTGAGAAACTACTGCAGTTCTTATTCACTCAATACGAACAATAAAGGTTTTTAACAAATGCATATAGGCATTCATGATGAAGAAATCAAAGGAAGTAGTTATTGACCTGTGTCGCGCCAGTTCAAGTGGAATGAAGCCGTATTGATGCCACAATAACATCCACCCCAAAATAAACTGAAATATTTTCCGATGTCGAAGAGTCATAATTATCTGTCGATCAAAGTTCAAGATCAGAAGTTACAAAAAATAACAACAAGACTTTGGAGTCTTGGAAAATCATTGATATCTTCGATGCACATTTTTTTTATAGATGCATGTCGAAATGAGCAAGCAAATGGGATGAGGGGAACTCAAGCTAGATTCTGCACACAATAACAGTGAGGGGTCTAACTGGAGCACCTTATGCTGCAACAATATATCTAAGTACCGCTGGCACGAGAGTTCGCCATATAGTATAGCCTGCCCAACTTACTATGCAAGAATGCAAGTACTACTACATATTCATTTGTAATATTACTATTGTAGCTCCTCAGGATACTATAAAATACATGAATGGAAGCAAGAATAAAAATAAAAACAGTAGAGCAGACAGTTTATTTAGTATAGCAGTTCTTTCTGATCGAGGGATTTGGAATAACAGCAAGGACCAATACAAATTCTTTCTGAGGTGTGTCAGAATATCAGCTGTTTTGCACGTACAAACTTTGATCATGAAAAATCTGACATAATAAAAGATAAGAAAGGTGGAGACAGATAACTTCAATGGAAATGCTAATTTAGTGGAGGTCTATCTACTGAAGGTGCTAAATGCTATTTTTTTCAAACTTAGATGGTGAAAT
>NC_057797.1:2064832-2066592 GCF_018294505.1 Triticum aestivum
CCAAACAGCCAATTATCCCTAAATCCCCAGTACCGATGTTCCGAAGTGCTTTTGGAGTCTGTTCCTCCTGATGTGGAGGC
This sequence comes from Triticum aestivum, assembly GCF_018294505.1. Lineage (NCBI taxonomy): Eukaryota > Viridiplantae > Streptophyta > Magnoliopsida > Poales > Poaceae > Triticum > Triticum aestivum. The sequence continues at coordinate 2,064,913 of NC_057797.1, forward strand.
TGTGGCTACCAAAGATCTCTATGGTTTCTGTGACCAAACCTTTTCATCATAATCAACACACAACCATTTTCATAAAAAGAAAGTGCTACACTGCTGCTTGTTGTTATTGTGTACTAGATGACCAGTTGCGCCAAATGGCGCAAAGACCTGTTTAAAACCATGTTCGTGTGGAAAATATTAGTATTTTTTCAATAACCGTATATTTGAGTACATTTGGTAAGAACTTATACCCCTATATATAAAGGAAATTAAATGCAAATATTTTCTTAAGGTAATAATGCCACAAATTAGATCGTCGGTAGGTCAAGATAGTTGAGTCTGCAATTACGAACTCCGAGTAGCTGTAAACTTGCATTAAAAAAAAGAGTAAACACAAGTGACACAATAAAATGTACTCCCTCCGTTCCTAAATATTTGTCTTTTTAGAGATTTCAAATGGACTACCACATACGGATGTATATAGACATTTTATAGTGTAGATTCACTCGTTTTGCTCTGTATGTAGTCACTTGTTGTAATCTCTAGAAAGACAAATATTTAGGAACGGAGGGAGTACTTAATACATGAACTCGTGAACATTGTGTACAAGAGAAGTTAATAGAAATAGTGGTCAATTACATCATATAATTTGGTTCTATACTCTTGTGTATATATCCTGAATGCTACCCCATTGTGATCAATTCTTTGTCCTTCGAATCGAATGGCACCGCTACTGCCCCTTGTGGAAAAGAAAGGGGGACTTTGTAATACCCATAAATGTAAACTTATAATTGAAAAAAAAACGCCACAAGCACCATATATAAGGACATCAAATCAGTTCATAGGCTCATTCTTCAATTGACATTCTGGACATCAAATCAAAATTATGAGGTATTGTTGTGAATTGCAAAACTTCTAAAGCAGGTGCTAGCCTCAGAACATCCTTCAGTATGTACCTACCAAAAATGATAGTCAGATTAATAAAATACATATCCCTTTTTAGAAGGGGAAAGACACAATCATCTAAAATAGAGAAACTTGGCGGCATGCGGCATAAATAAGATATTGCTCATGCTCGCTTGAGACAAGGAATATAGCTAAAGAATTCTCCAAACCCTGAGAACGAACTACAATAAACAGCCAAGAAAATTCTAATATTCTAGATATGCTGGACACATGGATGTTACTACAAAAAGGGAAGGCATCAACAAGCATAAGTATCTCATTTTTAGCTACCAATATTTGCAAATATTCTGTTATGGGAAACTATTTAATGGTAGAAACTCTGAAAGACGCAAACAGTCATTCTTCACATCATCATCTTGCTGGTGACCAAATAAACACTATTGTTTCATTATCTCATGACAAGCTATATCAATCGCATATATACGGTTATTAGTTCTTCTGGCCTGCCACATCCATCGAACCTTATCCTGTTGGTGACCAAATAAACACTATTGTTGTAAGGTTCTCTTTATCCTGTTGCTATTGCTTGCTCATGGCATGTAGTCCCTCTGTCCGGAAATACTTGTCGGAGAGATGGATGTATCTAGATGTATGTTTGTTCTAGATGCATGCATTTTCATCCATTTCTAAGACAAGTATTTCCGGATGGAGGGAGTACTACCTCTGTACCATTTGGCGCCGACACCCATTTGAAACCATGTTCTCATTGAAAATATTTGCTTTTTCAGTAACTTT
>NC_057797.1:2066602-2073252 GCF_018294505.1 Triticum aestivum
GATAAAACAAAATACTAACTAATTTACTGTCGAGATTCAACTAACTGGAAAATGGAGAAAGCAGACAATCGAAGATTATCAAATATAACAGTGAGAAAACTGTAAAGGAATGTCATTTAAGATAATAATAAAGAGACATGTAATGGGACTTACATCTGAATGGTGATCCAACAAAATCTTCATGGTTGCATCCTGCTTCTGTTCAGCAGCGACATACAACAGTGTCCCATGATTCCTTTACATTCTTGTACAGTTTAAAGCATTTTTGTACTGTCCAAAGCATTTTTCATGGAGATAATCATGATATGTGATCATGCAGAAATTCTTTTGCCTTTTGAAAAAAATTGGTTGTAGTTGAAAATATATACATTCTAACTTTTTCAAGTAGTACTAAAACATGCTCTCATACAATGGTCAATCATAAAAGGTCGCTTAATAAATCATTTTAAATTCCACCAAACTTCTCGATGATTATCTCAGGGTGCTCAATATACTACAACTTGAAGGCATGCACCCAAATAGACGAACATGTTACAAAGAAGAATCTGTGGGATATAGTACTACACTGACACAGAGAAATTCATAGTTTTTTTCAGAAAACAATGAAGGATCAGAGTATTGCTGGGTTGGTACAGTATCCCAGTGTTAATGTATATACGGTGGAAGTTTAGGAATGAGTTCACTTCTTTAACAAAATAGGAAAAGTGTGGCCTATAGCATGAAGAATAAATGCAAGAAAGTAAACGGATGGGCAGGGAACCATTATTTAAATTTCCATGGTGAATTTCCCTACAAAAGTCTGCAGCAGGAACGCACATGATAGAACAAAAAAGCCATGTATATATATAAAATATACAGAACAGATATAAGAGGAAGTTGTCATCCATACATTGAACTTCGCAATATAAATCATGTCCAGTTCCCTAATAGGCCAAAAGATGTCACCGGATCACAAAGAACTTCTTGAGAGAACATACCATGCCCTCCAGCAGCAAATCCTTGCAAACTTAACTGCTCCAACATGAATAGGTGCATACCTTTGAGTAGTTACCTTCCTTCAAGATCAACGCTTTGAGCTCCATCGAATGCTTGTCTTGCCAACTGCTTCGAGTACTTACCTTCCTGCTAGTAAACAGATCAAGCCAAACAACCAATATGCTTCAGAGAGAAACATGTCCAAATGTGTTGCCACAGAGAAGAAGAAAACTGCATACAAAAACAATAACCAAAAGAAAATATAGCTTAAAGAGGAAGCACAAACCTTGATAGGCAAAACAGCAAACGATGAACAAGCGGCAGTTTAGAAGAGCAGGCAACAACATCACCTGTAAAAGTATTCAGAAACCAACAAGCCAGATCAAGCAAATAATTTGGTAGCAAGAGGATGCTCCATTTTTTATGTAGTATGTACGTAACCATGATTTACAGATACTGAAGCTAGACCATAAAGGCTACTTTCTTAATTTACACTTGCAGTATCACATACCAAAATGGATGCAGTTTTTACATGTAGTAATTAGACTGTTAAAAGGCAAATGTAAATCTATAGATGCTAGAACATATGAATGTTGTTTAACTTGTAGAATATTGATCCAAGAGCATACCATTGGCTCCACGCCTCTGCCTGCTCTCAAGTAAGGTTTCTGTTTCATTTTCCAAAGGGGTTTCAGTGTATAATCACTTTGAGTCATCGGTTAGAGAACAACATTCAAAGTCGTATGAATCTGCAGAAACATCCAGACAAGTGATTCAGCGAACTTCCACAAAATATTTGGAGCTAATTCAACATTGATCGGTCACTGGTCCAGTAAACAAATTATACTTTCTAGTTAAAATACATCATGTTTTTACTAATATGCAGAGCAGCTTTAGCACCCATTAATCACTGGCTCTGGAAAAGAAATTCTGGTTGCTATTTAAACTACTGATGGCAAAGGTATTTAAACTACTGATGACAATGGGATTGAAAACTGTACATTTAGTCATCTCTCACCATAGTGCGTCTTTTTTCCATTCAGTGAGAACTTGCAAATTCCTTCAAATCGCAACAACAGCTAGCACACAAGCAAGCTTCTAGCATCGCCTCCTGATGTTCTCTTCAGCTATTTCAGTTCTTCACTGTGAAGGAACAAAAATAATCAGGCGAGCATGTATAAAAACAATAAGCAGATGGTGTATTGCATTTTGCAACCCACAGAAAAAAATCTAGATGTCCTTCCTTTATTAGCAAGCAACAACCATTACCTGGTGCATATATAAACAATCTACTGGATTTTATAATCCATAGATTAATTATCTGTGTAGTTAGTTGTCCTTTATTAGCAAGGAACAACTATTACTTGCTGCATATATTTCTCTCAAAGTACTAACCTGAGCAGGTACTGCAGTCTATTGGGAATTATCAAGAAGGTACAAAAACTGGGCACACTACAAACATGGATATCAACCAACGACATATGAGCACTCAATCAACCAGGAAGCAAACCACCAGGACAAGCATAAGTAAACAAGAACCCAATTTTTCCTAACGAGATCCGATGAAAAAACCCACAAACAGCACGACAGGTATAGCAGGCAAACACCAAAACATATAGACAACAAGCTGGCTGTACAAACGCCCGAATTCATGGACTATCTACCAAGAACTAACCAACCAGGCCAATTAGAGCAGATCTAACCATGTTGGTTAACAACACGGATGTCGCACGAACCATCAGCCCGAGCAGCAAGCCGAAGGATGAACAACGTACTGGACGATCTTGCACCAGCAAGGGAAGGAGAAGTAAAAGAGGAAAACAGAACAACACGACGTAAGCTAAAGCAAAGTCGACAGGGCCATGCAAAAAGCAAAACGAGGGCGGCATCGAACCTCAACCGTAAGCAACAGCCGAAGGAACGAGAACCATGCCGAGGAGTCGGATCCGCCACTCCTCTCCGCCTTCCCCATTCGTCGGCCTCCGCGTATGGTCTAAATTAATAAATGAGCCAATTTGAGGAGTTGTTATCCTCTAAACAATACTCAGATAATTCTATTTGCTATGATGATAATTATGTACCTGTAGATTACTCGGCATACCAAATTTCTCCAATCGGGTACTTCTCTCCGCGACACATGAATATACGAGCAACTAATTTTCTTGGTCCTATTTATTTGTTCTCCTATCTGCAAATATCATGTTTAGGAAGTCCACATATTAGTAATTTCAGAGACGTACATTAGAAAAAATGCCCAGCTAACAATCCAATTAGATATACATGTGCATGTATGTCTATACACCTAGCAACCATAGCAAGCCATGAACAGCAAGTCGTAAAGGAATTGTAAGAAGAAGGAATCTAGGGGAAAACTCAGCCCCAAATCAGATTAGCCAATGAAGAAAACTGCCATTGTTTTGACCACGGAATTCGACCAGACAAGAGGAAAATCAACAGAGAACAAGACGTGGTCACCTATAGACTGTAGTCAAGCCGCCCTGGAAGGCGAGGTCGCTGGTGCAGGCCGACGCCGGCGGAGACCCTCTCCCATTCGAAGACGCGTCTCCCTCTCTCTCCTGCAGATCGAATCAAGCGCCACCGCCTTCGCCGGGAAGCTCGCCTCCGCACCCGGGAGATGCGGGAGGGGGGTGGTGGAACAGACGAGGCTATGAAGCACCACCGCCTCCCCCTGCGACGTGTGCTGGAACCACCACTATGCCTCGAACTCGTCCTCAGGTCACCGCTGCACCGCGCGCGAATAAGAGGGCGAAGCTCCTAGCCGAGGACCCGGCCACCGCGCGCGAAGAAGAGGGGCGCAGCTGCTGCTCCCCTCATCCGGATCGAGGCCGCGCCCTCCCCTCCATGGCTGTCCTCCTCGGCTGCGGCCGTTTCTCCATCGTCGACCAGCAGAGACGGCGACTTCTGCCTCTCTGCACCGCCGCGCGCCCCGCCATGTCCTTCGCTCCTTGCCGCCGGCCACCAGCTCTCCGTCCGGCCCAAGCTCACAACCTCCCTTACTCCTCCACCACTAGTGCAGAACCGGGCAATAGCACCGGTTTGTAAGGCCCTTTAGTGCCGGTTACATAACCGGCACTAAAGTGTGGTCACTAAAGCCCCCCCCCTTTAGTACCGGTTCAACACGAACCGGTGCTAAAGGGCAACCACGTGGCACGAGCCAGCTCCGGGGGCCGGGAGCCCTTTAGTACCGGTTGGTAACACCAACCGGTACTAAATGTTTTTGTTTTATTTTTTATTTTTCAATTAAATTTGTGTTATCAATTTAATTTAGGATTGTTTTACGTTATAATGAGTTGTAGTCGTCATCATCATCATCATCATCATCGCATATTAATAAATAAATAAACTCTAGCTAGCTAAAAATCATCGTAGTCGTCTAATTATATATACCACACTACTTAATCATCATAGTCATTACCGCTAGCTATCTAATCATCACCAACACTGGCTAGCTTAAAGATGAAACATTCACTTTGTAACAGAAGCAAAGATATCATCGAGTTTAACATAATCATCACCAACATCGAAGTTCAGGACACGGACATGAGACAAGTACTAATTAATTAATTAAGAGCATGAACTAGTAGCTAGCTACTCCTGCTGCTCCCTCTCAGGTAGAATAGCATAGAACATGTATAGCTCTCCTGATTCATCATACTGGAGCATGCAGATGAATCTGTCTCCTAATCTTGGGTTGCGCTTCTCCTTGCTGCCTCCTAATACTTCTCTGCGATCGTTAACAATTTTGCTCCAATCTTTCACTATCAAGCATTCTTCGCTTTCAGAAATCCTGAATGCACTCATGTGCAATGTAGGAAATCTTGGCCGTAAGCTAACTATTGACATGTGACCTTTAGTCTCGATCCACTGAGGCACAACTGTCATCGGAAGTCCCTGTTGAAGAATATTGTATAGTAATTAATATACTAAGCAATGAAAGTTTAGCTTCAAAAATAATGTATGCAAAAGATGCACTAATTAAGGACAAATAGTTAAAATCTTACCATCTTTCGATTATAGATGTGACCGTAGATCAATACGATCACCATTGGTCGCACGTTTTGAGTACTAACATTTCTAAGTTCAGGAAAAAAATTGTCTTGACGTTATTAAGATCCTCAAGCCATGAGACATAATGACTTATCTCCTCGCAGTTTAGTTGAGCCCCGGGGCAGTAGTAGGTCCTGTCTACCAAGCGCCGGACATGTTTGCTTGAACCGAAATAAGCTGACAATACAAATTAGTTGTCAACTATTTTTGAATAAACTGTATCAAAGACATAAACATATGCATGAATGGTTGAGAAAAACTCACATAATGGTAGAACTGGAGGCGTTTGCACATCGACCCAGATGTCTATATTACCTTCAATATCATCTTCCGGACGAATATCAAAGGTGATAACCATATCAGGCTCAAATGCATAAGCCTTGCATAGTGCTTGCCAAGTTTTGCATTCAAAATGGGTGTATGTGTCTCCATTATATAATTTGACGTTGAAAGTATACCCATGCTCCGTCTTCAAGTAAACTCTCTTTACCTCCATATCATCTATAGCACTAAAACCTATCTTATCCAAGACAAAAATTCTTGCATGGCAGGGGATGCGCTAGTAGAATAGTGAAAATTTAAAATTATAAGTTGAAGCAAATGAAGAATAAGTTTTGCATTCAAATAGTAATTGCCAAAGTGACTTACTGTATCAACTTCGAATGTCTCATCCAGCTTGATGCTGAAGCGCCTACCATCAACAAGGAAATTTCTGTCGCACAGGCCGCGCTGGTCTTCACAGTGTTCGCACATAATGAGATCATTTTCGTCGTCGGATGACATTTCCTATGTTCATATAGGTGAAACATTAAACCCCTATTACTATCTAACATTAATTAATATCTTGCCAAATATATATTCATCTAACATTTGACATTAATATATCTAACTAAACCCATATTAAAATTCTATCATATGAATGAAACATCGTTTGAAAAAGACGACTAAACAAGTTTGCTTAAAACTTATTTATTCTTAAATTTCCACCCTCAACGGAGGGGCTCTTGTACAAAATAGACTAATTACTAAGTAATAACCCCATAGAATCTATCTATATAAACATAAAGAGGCAATCGTGTCAGGAAGCGGGTTTTTCTTAAATAAACAGAAAAACGCATTAACAAATAATATTTTACTTAGATCATCAAATCTCAGATACCTAAATTTTCTTACTAAAAATAGACTAGTTATATTAATTATTGAACTAGTTCAAATCTCATATACCTAAATAAACTAGTTCGACAATTTTCTTACTAAAAATAAACTAGTTATATTAATTATTTAACTAGTTCAAATCTCTAGTTCGACAATTTTCTATCTAGCTAATTCATCTAACATTCGATCATCTAATTAACTTTTCTAAAGAACAGAAAAAAGTAAAAAATGTTTGTCTGTGTGTATGTGTATGTGTGCATGTACGTGTACGTATATATGTGTGTATATATGCATGTGTGTGTGTCCCCGTACGCCGCCGCCCCGTACGTACGGGGCGGGGCGGCGTACGTACGGGGCGGCGGCGTATGTGTGCGACGACGACGGACGGCGCGCGGCGGCGAGAGCGAGACGTACCGCGGCGGAACGACGAGACGGACGCCGGCGCGCGGCGT
>NC_057797.1:2073262-2077266 GCF_018294505.1 Triticum aestivum
ACGCCCGTGTCCTAGCAGGCCCACAGGGCAGCGTCCCAATTTTTTTATAGTTTTTTTTCTTCTTTATTTTCTTCTATTTATTTCTGCATAGTTTTTTGTATAGTTTTTTCTTTTCTGTTATATTTATTTTCTTCTATTTATTTCTGCATAGTTTTTCATCTAGTTTGCCAAAATTCAACATTTTCAGAGTTCATTTTGTAGTAAGTCCGGAGTTGTAATAAGTTATTATAAATAAAAAAGAGGCGCAATGCTCGTTAATTTGCTTCAAGCCTTTCGGAATATTGTAAACTGCACTGCGCATAGCTCCGTGCAATCTACCATATTCCTGAAGGCTTGAAGCTAAGCAACGTGAGCATTGAGCCTCTTCTTTCATCGTCTCTGCACTCAGGGCTTATAAACCGCTCCTAGTCCCTCTCTCTTGGCGAGGTGGGACTAAAAAACAGCTTACTAAGCAACTGTAGTACCGGTTGGTGGCTCCAACCGGTACTAAAGGTGGTGCGCTGCCTGCACAAAATTTAGTGTCATTTAGCTCAAAACAAATCATTAGATGCATGAAAAATAGCAAATGAAGGCATAAACGGTTGAAAATGACGGGAACACCTGACAAAACTGAAAAGACAGCAGAACGCTAGCCTTTGCACACAGGAACACAAGCCAAGAAATTAAAATTACAAACAAGACTGAAGAATCCTCTAAGCTTGACACCAATGACCGTCACCTTCCTCTGGCACCACCATAGCAGCCACCAAAAGAGAAAATGACGGGTCACCTCCACACCCGAGCTCGACGCGGCTTCATCGCTGATATGTAGCTTTGCGGACCTCCAAGGTGGCTCGCCAATAAAGGCGAAACCATTGCCGTTGAACGAATCAGACCGGGGCAACACCCCGGACACGCCATCGAACTCCAGATCTGGCACCCCCAACTAAGAAGTTGGAGGAGGAAACCATACCTGCCTGCCACGAACCACGAACCCAGATCCACCATCTTCCAGATGTCGTCGATGCAGACCACAATCTGCATCCGCTCATGGACTATCCACACCGGCGCTGGAGCAAACGTCGTCGCAACAGCGGAGCCCGAGGACACAGGTCCACCACGAGGATGCTGCCGCACCATCCTCGCTTGAACAGTCTGGTATTCAAATCCACCCCAAAAGCAGATCACTTCGTTGGGAAAGGATCTGAAGATTTATTAGTCGGCGCCGCCATCGCCACAGCTGAAGCCATGACGATGAACAACCCAAAATCCTAAGAAACTAATGCCTAAATCAATCCACACGCGCGGATCCGGCGGCCCCCTCACCACCGACGACCGAGGTCGTCAGCAGAGGGGAGCCACCGGAGGACGGCGGCGAAGGAAGGCGGCACAAGGCGAGATCGCCTTTCTTTCTTCTCCTCGAAGAAAGAAAACTACTCCTACCTGTAATTTGCATGATCTTATATTTCTTTACAGTCTAAATTGTCAATATGATCTCTTATGCATCAAAAATACATTGATCATCAATGATCCTTTTGTGTACAATCTGATTTGTCAATATGAGTCCTCACCAGTTTAGGAACTGGTGAAGACTCATATTGCGGCCACAAATTCTACACATAGAGTTCAATGAAGACCAAGTGCTTGTGATAGTTTGAGAAGTAACATATTTAAGGTGGTAAAAGCCTTGTTAGGGGAGCGAGGTGGGACTAAAAACAGCTTACGTACCATAACCACATTAGTACCGGTTCGTGGTACGAATCGGCACTAAATGGTGATGGTGGGGCCATAGCCTGACCGCAGGCTGACACAACCTCTTTAGTACCCGTTCGGGGCATGAACCGGTACTAAAGGTTAACCCCGAACCGGTACTATTGATCGCCGCCACGAACCGGCACTAATGTACACATTAGTGCCGGCTCTAATTCAAACCGGCACTAATGTGCTTCACGTTTGACCTTTTTTCTACTAGTGCACCCACCCTGCCGCCCTGCTCTTCCATGGCGACGACCTGCACCCGTTCTGAGAACAAGGAAGTGGAGAGGAAGAGGCGACCAAGGAAGAGGAGAGGAAGAGGCGAGCGATGGTTGGCTGGCAACCAAGGGCCTGTGTGGAGGCAGGGGAGGAGGAGGTGATGGAGGCGGAGGTGGAGGAGAAGAGGCGGCCGAGAGGGAGGTGGGATGAGGGAGACAAAGGATATATTTTTACTGGAGAGAGAGGGCTGCCCAATTGCGTTGATCCGCCATGAATTGTTCATGGTGAATAAAAGGAGAAGTGGCTCGTGCTGCTAGTTGGGCACTAGCTCATCCTTTATATGTTCAATTGGTACATTCGTTTCTTTCCCAATTAGAAATCAGGTAGTATCATTATGGTGTCTCAACTTCTGTCTAAGACATTTTATAATTTTTGTTCTCCATCTATTTGCTTGCCATGGCTGCATGCATCATCATGATGCAGAGGCCGGGGGCACGCCTCCATTTAAAAAAAATCTATTTGCTTGCCAATATGGTGTGTTCTAAATTTCTATCTCTCAGCAAGATTTTTTACCTATAGCCAAAATTTTCACATTAATGCACTGCAACTTAGTCCAATGTTTAGCCCATAACAGCTCGTTCCGATCTCGAAACCAAACATAGTTTGGGCATAGGCTCTTTGTATTCAATAAAATTTGCTTTTGTGTCCTCCCATCCAGTTTCAATTTCTTTATTAAGACAGTCTCTAGGTTCACACCATGGATACTCAGGGTGGACGGCACGAGCGGTCTTTTGGACCGGCTCGTGGCCCGCTCGGTCCGGGCTGGCTTGGTCCTGGCCTGACAAAAAAATCAGCCGGTCCGGTCCCTCAAAACAAGACCGAAAATCGGCCGGTCTGGTCCAGTTAAAGCTCGGCCCGACCGAGCAGACCGAAGAAGCAGCCGGCAGCATGGCGGGGCCATGGCCAGAGCGGGGCGGGGGCGTGGCTGGGGGCTTGCCGGGGGCATGGCGGGGGCTTGGGGAGTGTGTGGCGGCCAAGGCGTGACAGGGCCACGCACCTGTGCCGCGGCCGCCGCCGTCCAACGAACAAGCAGAGCACCACCGCATAACACCAAGGCCACCAGCCTTCCCGCGACGAACCATCATGTCTAGGAGTTCCTCCGTCGTGAGATCTAGCATCTCCATCAAAAAGATCGACGAGGGAGGTCCAACATAGCCGCATCAGCCATCGTTCCTTTCATCTCCGTCCACCGGCCGTCGTGTCAGATTCGTCGCCGATGAGCTCCCTCTTGTGTTCTTTTTGGTCATGTAGCTTCCTCTGATTTTTCTCAAGCTCCCAGACATCTTTTCGATGAGTTGCCGTTCCTCTAGCAAGATATATCTCCGATGAGCCGTCGCCGGAGCTCCAGAGCGCGCTCTGCCCATGTCTTGGCCGGTCCTCACGGTCCGGCCCGAGCTCGGCCATTGCTGGTCCGATCCCTGAAAACAGGACCGTGACGTTGCTCGGTCCGGTCCAAACGCCGGCTCGGACAGGGACCGGACCGGCTCGGACCGTGTCCGCCCTGAATGGATACCCATATAAACTTTTGTGAAGAAATGGCAGTGTAGAATTATTTTGTGTAACTCTTTTGCAAAATTCTCACAAAAGGGAAACAAACCATAGCTGCCCCCGTGCAGATTATGTTAGATTAGAAACCAAACTTTGCTTGGGGATAAGGTCTTTTACCCCTAGATTAGCAAGGCTTGATATGGACTTTTGTAGACTTATCAAATATTAGTGATGTAATTTTCTATTTGTGCTATATTTCATCCTGCAAGAGTTTGTTCATATTTTAAACAATTTGTAATGGAACCATGCACATTTGAAACATATGTATTGGTATACAATTAATGTTGTGAATCAATTGGTTCTTTATATTATTCACTTGACAAATTTTTATCGCACATGGGTAGTGTGGAAAAACAGATATAGAGTGTGGTTGTTTATATTATTCATTTGACAAATTTTTATCACACATGGGTAGTGCGGAAAAACAAATATGTAGTGTGCCC
>NC_057797.1:2077658-2085920 GCF_018294505.1 Triticum aestivum
TGAAGGCTGATGGGATGCTAAAGAATGAGTCTGTGAACCAGAAATGCTCATATTGTCCATATAGTTTAAGATCTGTATGGTTGTCTCCTGGTATCAAGTGGAAAGGAATGCAGTTTTGCCGGACCTGTAAAACACAAGATTCTCTTGGTTCTTAAAGGATCATGTTTTTAACACAGTGGAAATGCGTTCCCCTATCCTTATGCACACTACCACTTTTCAGGTATCGCCCTTCAGCACTCACCATGGGTCTTGTGTACGACTGCATTCCCTTGCTCATCGTTCTTTGGTTCCGTGCTTTGGAGAGTCCTGGACTATCCCTTTTGGGGTTGTCAGAAGTCCCAGCTGAGAATATGCATGGTTCTTCTACTCGGCTGAAGAACATGATTGTCTACCAAAAGAATACACTTTTTTTCTTCTGTTCTGTACTTGGGTTCCGGCCTTTTACTTGTGCAGTTGAGCCGGCACACAAATATACTCCACACGAGTGTGGGTGTTCTTGGCCTGTTGTTCATGGGATTAATCATGTAGATGATTTCGGGCAGGTTTTTGCTTTGTCTTCTATCTTTTTGTATCAAAAAAATGTATCTAGAACATACTCCGTAGTTATACTGAACAAGAGCCATTACTGAAACGGTGCTTGCAAAATGGTTTGATTCAACAACCTAATAAGTACAAACATGGTGATAAGGACTCCAAATCCGCACGCTTGCCTGTTTGCGGATCTGGCGGACACTATAGTATACAGCCAGAAATGCACGGTGTACGCAAAGGATTGGGCTGGATACTATAAGGGTGGTGATATGCAGACCGTGCACAACACTGCACACAAATACCCATAACTACTTAGCTTACTACTAGTTAGATGATTTCAGTACATCTGAATTCTTGTATTGAAGATACACAACCTAATGCATTTAGATGACTAATGGGACAGATTGCCTTCCAGGGGGCCCGCCTCTGCCGATCCTCCTCTGCTCCACGACCGCTCTGTCTATCATGTCTTCTTGATGCCTCTGCATATGTTCACCACCTTGCTGATTACTTGGACACATTAATGGGAGGTTAGTCGTACCGATCAAAAAATAATACACAAACAACAGATGGATTGGAGGTCAAATGCAGCAAACCTGCGTAGGTGAAGATGCAAATACAGATTGCGACCATGTAGTTAAAGATACTACCACGGAGGCTGTACCGTGGGTTCGTGGCGGCAGTGTATGCGAAGACGAGTGAACACATGTCGACGAAGGCTATAAACTTGCGCGCGCATTCGAGGGATGGTTCGGTAAAACAACTCCTTTGAAAGCATGAGCATGATCAATATTGACACAAGGAAGGAAACGTCGGAGGCCAATTTAAACCGGAAATAATTGGGCCCGTAGTTGCGGATCATGACGGGCTCTCCAGCCTCGTGGCCTCCCGGCCTAGCGAGGTCGTCTTGCCAGAGCCCACTGGCGGAACTATGTTGAGGCCGAGGGGGGCAGCGCCTTGGACCAAACTCTGAAGGAAAAAAATTTAGGGAGAGCTTAGATGAGATTCTTTTTAGCAATTTACAACCTCAAATACTCATGTTTTTGCATTGGCCCCCAGCAATTTGTACCAAGCTCCACCAGTGCCAGAGCCCCATGGGGGAGGCAATGCCCAGCGCGATCGCCGCAGTGGCAAACAAGCTTGTCAGAAGGACAAGTTGCGTCTTGCTTTCTTTGATCCACTTCCTTTGCGCGCGTAGTTCTTGGTCGCTGTCGCCGTCGTCGCCAGGGACAGGTGATGCAGCGTGCAGCGCCGCCGCGGCAGCCTCCACCGCCGCAGCCGCACGCTTCACGACATCTTCCGCCGCCGCCGCAGCCTCCACAGCCGCCGCAGCGCGCTGCACGACATCCTCGCCACCGTGGTCCGGGCTATCCACTTGAAGGAGCTCAAAGCTATCTCTGAGTATGATCATTCACATATACTCAGCCAACTATATCACTATATATACATACGTTTGTGTACATGCTTCATTGGGACTACCTATCAATTTTGTTAGTATGCATGGATTTTTTCAGGTGGTATAGTGATCTTAAGGGATACGTGGGGCTAAGTTTTGCTCGGGATCGTGTGGTGGAGTGCTACCTTTGGGGCTACTTTTTGTTCTACGAGGAAGAGCACACGCTCCCGCGAATGATCTTTGCCAAGTTATTTTTGTTAGAAGTATAATTATATTTAAGTTAGTGATTAGGAGTTAGAGGTAATATTGGTTTAAACCATGTATGATTAGGAGTTAGTGATTAGGAGTTTTCGTCCGTCCGTCTCGGCGATTCTACGCCAAGCCGCCGTCTGTTCTGACTACACACGTGTGTATGAACAGGGCAGAGACAAGCGACTTGCTAATGCACTCAGGCGAGCTACACAGGTACCGACGGTGAGCGATCGACGCTGACTCCATCGACCTCCAGCGCGTGGGACTACAACGAGCGATCAGTGAACGTGAACCAATCTTGACGCCTCTCAGCCGGGCGTTTCGATCACGGGAGGGATTTAACTCGAATGCTATCTCAGATGCATGTATGCAGGTACTTGCCAAGGTGGGTTCTACACGTGCATGTGGCCAAGACTACGTCAACGTTCAGTCGTACGGCTCACCTAGCAATCCTGCATCGACATCGTCCCACGACATCTTCATCAAGCCAACAGCACGGAATCACCTGCACCAAGCCCGCGCCGCGTCATCAAGTTGTACGACTACGCTAGGCTACAAGCCAATATACTTCGTCAAGCACGTCTACGAAAAGCGATCTCAACATGCACCATCCACACGGAATGAGATGCAATCTTCATCGACTTCTCCGGTGCGACATGGCATCGACACTTGGTCGCCGCGGAGGGACGCCTTCAAGCGACGCATCATCGTGGACACGCCGCTGCGATGCCATCGCTGACACTTCATCGCCAAGGTCTTCATCAACGTGGTCTTCATCATCATCATCGTCATCATCATCAACACATCGCCGCCACCTCAATCATAAGATGGATACCTAGCGTCCTTTAACAGACTTTTCTGCAAGACGCAACCTCGACGACGGCAATGACCGCGTCACGACGGCAGCATCGACCGCGTCATCCACGACGGCAAGACTGCATCGACGCGGCGTCACTATAGTGATGACCCTACAAGGCCACACGGTTCTGGCAAAACCCGTGTGTGCTCGCTGGGCTTCCTCCGGTCTTGGTAAAACCGGTGGACTCATCGCCGACGACACCCTCTGACATCCACAAGGTGCATCGTCCACGTCTGCAGCTCCGTCATAGCGCATATTTTTGCGTCTCCGGCTTTGTGTGGCTTCATCATTCACGACGACCACATCATCGACCACGACTACCTTGACCATGGCTACATCACCATGATCGGCTACCTCGACATTAATGGCTACGTCTACAGCAACTCATCGGCAACAACTCCAGTCAACAGCGTCCGCCTCGTCACTCGCGTCCATGACACTCCCGCTGTGACTGCAGGAGGGAATAGAGAAGGTAGGAAGGCACTAGAAGGGGATGCAGTTACCACCCTAGGTGCCGTCCCATGAGAGACGCAGTTGATGATGACGCAGCGGAGAAGACGACGGAAGCACAAGAGTTCAAATTCAGTCATCATCGTCCGCTTCACTCCCGCTACGACTGAAGGGAAATGTTAGAAGTATAATTATGTTTAAGTTAGAGATTAGAAGTTAGAGATGATATTGGTTTACACCATGTACGACTTGTCCCCTACTCCAAGTCTCTCTCTCATATTGTACTTCTATGTTGAAAAGGGATGGTCAATAACAAGATGAACCCAATGCCCAATCTTCCCAATAGTATTCCTTAAGTCTTGAATTGATATACCCCATACACGGGTCAGATCAATACAACACAATATTCAGCCATCCTACAATTTCTACAATTTTTTCTGCACATACTGAGTTGGATGACACCAATGATGTTGGTGCCACCCTTGAGGAGTATGGGAAGCTCGACACAGCCATACAAGGGTTATCTCTCTCGCCAATCTCTATATATGTGGTGAACAACTATTAATTCTAGCAACAATAGATGAATGAGCCGTATGCATCTTTCTGATGCAGAGGCTGGGGTAAACCCCCTTTTCAAAAAGAAAAACAATAGATGAATTTGTGTCACTTGTTTGAACTAATTAATTTGTCACGCAGATGGGAGGAGAGTTCCGTTTCTCTTGTTCCAAGATATCTAAAGAAGTTCTATAATAAACTGCTAATCTGCTTTAAGGAGTTCGATGATGAATTGAGACTCAATGGGAGATATTTGATTGATCACATCAAGAAGGAGGTAAAATTATGTACCTCAATAACATTTTTGATTTAGAAGACATATATTGATTGCCCATGAGGGTAACAAATGTCCCATCATAATCATGTCGTAAAAAGCTTTCTGGTGGCTTTTAAACATGTCTAATTAATTTTAGCCCGCAATGATCATACATTATATATAATTTTTGTAGTAAAACAAGGTCAGGGTGATTCTTTTTCAACTAGAGAAACTAAAATAGAAAGGACCAAAACACGCCTCACGATTTTAGTTAACAGAGCTCAGAGATTACTCTTTGGCCCCATCCTCCCCTAAAGGCTAATTTTTTTAAATAATACATTTTTTATTAATTTTCAGAAATAATACACCGAAATTTTATTTTCCAAAAATAATACGGCCTCGTCCCGCTAGAGGACGACTGCAATTGGAGACACCTCCCCCTATAGAGGCCCCGCTGCACAGAGACATCCACAGGTACTGTCTAGTTATTAATATTGCACTGTCCTTCAAAATTGTCCATAGTTAAGTTGTTAGTTAATTGTTCAACGAACACCAAAATTTTAGGATCACAAAGAAGGGGATCAACAGGACTGCTACTGAGTGGCTGGATAGGGTTCAGCCATACGTTACACAATGGGAGACTGCGAGTACACATCTCTGGCACGAGAATCACAATTTTGATATGGACGAATTCAATCTCTATCTGCAGCGGTACATGACGGGAACACGGTTATGCATCATTCATCACAATCACCTAGATGAGATACCTGCCCCTAATACGGCGGATATGTACCCGAGCTATGATACTTCGGGCGCTAGGCAGCAAGCGGTAAGATATATTCTATTCATATAATGCAAGTAGTCCATACATACTTTGCCATGCGCACGTAATAATCGTCCCCACAATTTCAGGCCGAGTTGACTCGCGGACTTGGTGAGGAGGTGTCCACCTTTCAGCGTTCACTGTCGTCTGCACCTCTAATGCTTCCTCGGGCTCAGGTCCAGACCTGGATGTCGCGCATTGAAGAGAAAGTACGATCTGTGTATCGGGCTATTACGTGCACACGCACTTTGGACGTACTTCACTAGCATCCCCCCGCCACTCCACGCACCAGCAGCCGCCGCATCACTGGACTGGTCAGCTCGAACCCACGCATCACCGACATGATCCGCGTCCACGTCTAGCAGAGCACTGGATGGCCAGGCCACCACCTACTGACCAGGCCGGTAGTTCGGCGTGGCAGTACCAGCCGGATCCCATGTCTGCCTACGTGTTTCGGCCACGACCTCCGCCTACAGGTATGTTTCTTCATATTTATTCTTGTGAATATCAATTGGGCCTGTATTTCATCATTACTTATGTTCGTCCATCCAACAGGGTCCTACGGATATTAGCCGTATGAACATGACGCGCCTATGTCCGGATCCGGGTGGGATAGTGACCATGAAGGTGGGCATAACAGACAGGATTTCTTGTCGCAGCACAACGAGTGGATGGACATATATACGACTCCTGCACCACCTCGCACACAGGAAACACAACATGACCAGGCATGGTCTGAGCTTCCTCCCCGTAACGTTTGGGCACCCAACAGGTATATGTGGCCGACGCCGCCTACACCACCTCCACGACGTGCCGGACGACGTGGCTGATGCTTGTCTACCACTATATCTATCTATGTACGCGAGGGACGTATGTATGCTACCTATGTATGCGGTTGGAACTAACCATCTTCCTGGTGGACGACTGGAACTAATCATCTTTCTGCTGGACGAGTAGTAGCAATAATCTTTTTGCTGGACGATTAGTAGTAATAATCTTTCTTCTGGACAAGTACGACTAATAATCTTCCTGCAAGACGACTGCGACTTATCATCTTCCTGCAAGACGACTGGTGGCCAACCTTATAGACGATTGCCCAGTCGGCTCGCTGGTGGACTACTGGACCCTAATCGTCCACTAGGAAGACGATTAGGTCCAATCGTCTTTCAGGAAGATGATGCCGTATTATTTGTGAGAAATATCAAAACGGCGTATTATTTCTGAAAATTAATAAAAAAATTGTATTATTTAAAAAAAATTAGCCCCCTAAAGGAGGTACTCGATGAGTTTTTGAGTTAGTACTGCGCGTAGGAGACTAGTAGTCGATGATGCTAAAGAGAAAGAAAATGTCTGTCTGCTTGCCTGACCATTTGCTATTTCGATTGAACAACTTCTTGAACTAATGTACGTCTTTGGAACATAGAAATTTTATGATTTACTAATGATTCGAGATGTAAGTAGAAAGTGTAGCCGTTGAGAGGCTCATTGTTTCCGGCATGAGGATCGTTGGGACATTGTCGTCGGGAAAGCATGTAAGTTAATACAATATTTATGGTTTGTTACCAAACAACAAAACCTTACATGTACCTCACAAAACAGGCAATGTTGTAATAATTGTCCAGTACTAGTTTGTGCAAAAGGCACATGGATTGGCTGTTAATTCGTGTAAAAAAACCTGTCATCTTGTTTATCTTGGGAAATCATTTCTATGTCTATTTTTGAAAGAATATTACTATAAAAATAGTTGTGTGTTTAATTAATCGCTACCTTTGCTCGTGCGGATGTATGCAGTTCCAGCAGCTGTCTAGTTGTTATCTCCAGGAAGCTGAATGGTTGCACAAAAACCACAAGCCCAGGTTCGAAGATAGATTGCATTTGGGTGCCATGTCCATAGGCGCGACAGATCTATGCGAGTATGCGATGGTTTGCATGGGTGATGTAATGCCCAAGGGAGCACTGGAGTGGGCACTTGGATACCCTGACGTCGTCATGGCATGCGCCGAGATTGGGCGCCTAATGAATGACCTTGCTGCTTCATCCAAAGTACGTTGGTAAACACACATATATGTGCAATTAACCATGTTTATTTGTAATTGGCTAATCTCTAGCAAATATTGAATTAGATAAATTAACGGAAACGTTCATGCAGCCCCGTAACAACAGGGACGTGGCCAACTGTGTGGAGTGCTATGCCAGTGAGCACAAGGTCACAGAGGAGGTCGCCTTTGCTGCCATCGACCTGACCCTGGACCTAACTCCGCGGCTGTCCCACACGGCCGAATGCGAACTTGAGTGAACTACGCAATATTCTGGCAAAGTAAACGTGAATTTGCAGGTGCCTGACTGCAGAACTTCAAGGAAAGCAGGCAAGCCGCTCACCACTAAGATGGCATACAAGGCTGAAGACAAGACCCACAGACGCCATCACCCTGGCCATCTGGAGAAAGACAAACACCGCGTAACGCGTCCCTGCTAAGGCATACGCTTAACCCATCTTTACATGGTATTCAGAGCCTCTCCTCTACGCACATCTTCTGCGCCGCCAAAAAAACCCTCGCGCCGCCATGTCTTCCTCAAGCTCCACCGCAGCCGCTCCATCTGTGCTGATCCCTATCGCTGAGAAACTCCATCGCTCCAACTTCAACATCTGGCGTGCAGGCTCTGGCCACAATCCGTGGCGCTCAGCTGGTCTCCTACCTCGATCCAGAGAGGGAGGAACCGGCGCCCAAGCTGTCGGACAAAGACGGCAAGGTCACCGATGTGCCGAACCCGGCATATGAGATCGACAAGGCTCGCGACTCTCAGGTTCTGAGTTTTCTTTTCAATTCCATCTCACCCCCTGTGATGGTTCAGATCGCAACATGCACCACGGCGTCAGTAGCATGGACTGCAATCACGGAGATCTTTATCTCCTAGACGCAGGCGGCCATCGTCAATACAAGGATGGCCCTCTCCACCACCAAGAAGGGAAACTCCACCATCGCTGAGTATCTTGGCCACATGAAGGCCCTCAGTGATGAGATGGCTGCCATCGGCAAGCCGCTCACGGACGATGATATGGTGTCGTATATCCTTGCTGGCCTGGATTTCAACTACATGTCATTCGTCTCCTCCATCTGCGCCAGGACCATCCCCATCAA
>NC_057797.1:2087377-2109184 GCF_018294505.1 Triticum aestivum
AAAGAAAACAATTACTTGATATATCAGGAAATGAACAAAGTTGCTGATATGGTGGATAATGATCGATTTAATTTACTTCTCGAGTATTTGAGTCATGTCTGCATAGTCCTTGGGATCTTTTCGTCTTGAGTCTAAGACGGTTACTAGTCCCTGCTCAAGCTTAATATGTAGGAGAATATAGTGGAAACTGCACACGCATGCATAACTCATCAATTACATTACTATAACCTTGACTAATATATAAGGGAAACCGAATACGCACAAGACAGTAACACTCACTTGAAGTTGTAAGGAAAGAGTATTATATCTTTGTTTTGATTTATTATCAACGATTCTAGCATGCTGGCCTCGTTTCTGCGGCATGAAATTTAACCTGAGTTGCATCTATGAGATTTGTGTTAATGAACCCAATATCACCAACTTGTCTTTTCTTCAATTCGATGATCTTCAATCTGCATAATATAGTGAGGATGATTATAAATACATGCAATGAAAGAGCTAATCTATATAGAGAAACTTAATGACAGAAGTAGTACTACTTACAGACAGTAGCAGGTGACAGTTGCTTTATCGAGGGCCAATTGATTGAAGAACTGATAGAACTCCTCAAATGGAACAGGCAACAGATCAATTCCAACGAGGTCATGCTCCGGTTTAACTCTCGCATACAAAGTACTCCTCCCCCCAGAGTCTCTGCAGATTTTCAAGTACCAATCATGCAATCTTCGCATCATCGTTGATAGAGATCTTTCATCTTTGACGAGAGGCTTCCCGTACTCGTATCTTTGTATCTACACGTCCATGGGGTCATAATGTACTTCGTCAGGCAGGTAATCTGCAGGACTGCTATAACCGGGCACCATCCTCGGATCATTATCGACGTTGTGGCTAGGCACCTTGAGCGGGGGGCAAGATTGCTTCGCTTGTTCGCCGAGCTGGGCAATTTGTTTCCCAGCTCGTCGTTGTTTCAGCCTTTGATCACTGACAGTACTTCCCGACCGCTCCGCTTCGGCAAATTCCTTTCCAATAATGCGGTCATAGTTTCCTTTCGGCGAATCAGACTTCGGTGGTTTTGTCAGGGCAGCCAGAGTGCGCTTCACTTTCACCCGATCTACCTTCTCCTCCGGAGGTGGATGTTTCTTTGCTTTCACCCCTTCAAAGAATTTCTTCACTTCTTCTCGCGCGATCTTGGCGTTCTCCTCCTGGGTCCTCTCGTATGGTAACTTCTCTGGAGTCTTCAGAGAAGGACCGAATCTGTATGTCCTCCCGCCTCTGGTTGTACTGCTAGACACCGACCGAGCAGACATAGCGGTTGTCTTCTTTACTTGCTTAAGCGGCGGAGGAGAAGGACTACGACGCGCCGGAGCAGCTGGAGCGGCGGCAGGTCTCTTCCGCCCTTGCTGACGAGGCGGAGAAGGAGGAGGCGGGCTGCTCGGGCGCGTCGGCGCAGGCAGAGAAGGAGGCGGAGTGCCGCCGCGCGCCGGAGAAGGAGCCGGCCGAGGGCCCTGATCGTCACTCGCCGGAGGAGGAGGAGGCGGTGGAGGCGGAGTGCCCTGACTCGCCGGAGGAGGAGGAGGAGGCGGTGGCGTCCAGTTCGGAAGGTTGATGAGGTCCTTCCGCCATAGGCATGGAGTCTTCAGAGCAGACCCCAGCCGAGTCTCCCCTTCACCGGTAGGGTGGTCAAGCTGGAGGTCCTCAAATCCCTCCGTTATCTCATCCACCATCACCCTAGCATATCCTTCTGGAATCGGCCGGCTGTGAAAAGTTGCGCCGGGTTCAGTAGGATAAACAGAGCCAACAGCCGCCTTGACCTTCAAATTCATCCATTGCGTCATAAGGTGGCAATTTTGAGACTCCGTGATGGCATCCACGGGATAGCTGGCAGGAGCCGTCAAGGCATGCTCTAGCTGAAGCAGCTCGGTGGAAGCCACGCTGCTTCCGTGCTGAGATGGCGGGGTAGCTTCCGGGGAGGCTTCGGCAGTACGTTTGCTGCGATTTCCTGAAAGAACTATGTGGCGCTTTGGCTCATCGTATGATGTATTCGCTTCCTTATCTTTTCTTTTTCTCGGTTTGGTAGACATGTCCTTCACATATATAACCTGTGCCACATCATTGGCTAGGACGAACGGTTCGTCAGTGTACCCAAGATTTTTCAGATCCACTGTTGTCATTCCGTACTGTGGGTCTACCTGTACCCCGCCGCCTAACAGATTGACCCATTTGCACTTAAACAAAGGGACCTTAAAATCAGGTCCGTAGTCAAGTTCCCATATGTCCACTATGTAACCATAATATGTGTCCTTTCCGCTCTCGGTTGCTGCATCAAAGCGGACACCGCTGTTTTGGTTGGTGCTCTTTTGATCTTGGGCGATCGTGTAAAATGTATTCCCATTTATCTCGTATCCTTTGAAAGTTAATACAGTCAAAGATGGTCCCCTGGACAACAAGTACAACTCATCACAAACAGTGTTGTCACCTCTGAGACGTGTTTCCAACCAACTGTTGAAAGTCCTGATGTGTTCACATGTAATCCAGTCGTCGCACTGCTCCCGGTGTTTGGAGCGCAGACTGTTCTTGTGTTCATCGACATACGGGGTCACCAAGGTAGAGTTCTGTAGAACTGTGTAGTGTGCTTGAGACCAAGAATATCCGTCCCTGCATATTATTGAGTCTCTTCCCAGAGTGCCTTTTCTAGTCAGTCTCCCCTCATACCGCGATTTAGGGAGACCTATCTTGTTAAGGCCAGAAATGAAGTCAACACAAAACCCGATAACATCCTTTGTTTGATGGCCCATGGAGATGCTTCCTTCTGGCCTAGCGCGGTTATGGACATATTTCTTTAGGACTCCCATGAACCTCTCAAAAGGGAACATATTGTGTAGAAATACGGGCCCCAGGATGACAATCTCGTCGACTAGATGAACTAGGACGTGCGCCATGATATTGAAGAAGGATGGTGGGAACACCAGCTCGAAACTGACAAGACATTGCGCCACATCACTCCTTAGCCTTGGTACGATTTCTGGATCGATCACCTTCTGAGAGATTCCATTGAGGAATGCACATAGCTTCACAATGGCTAATCGAACGTTTTCCGGTAGAAGCCCCCTCAATGCAACCGGAAGCAGTTGTGTCATAATCACGTGGCAGTCATGAGACTTTAGGTTCTGAAACTTTTTCTCTGGCATATTTATTATTCCCTTTATATTTGACGAGAAGTCAGTCGTGACCTTCATACTGAGCAGGCATTCAAAGAAGATTTCTTTCTCTTCTTTCGTAAGAGCGTAGCTGGCAGGACCTTTATACTGCTTCGGAGGCATGCCGTCTTTTTCGTGCAAATGTTGCAGGTCCTCTCGTGCCTCGGGTGTATCTTTTGTCTTCCCATACACGCCCAAGAAGCCTAGCAGGTTCACGCAAAGGTTCTTCGTCATGTGCATCACGTCGATTGAGGAGCGGACCTCTAGGTCTTTCCAGTAGGGTAGGTCCCAAAATATAGATTTCTTCTTCCACATGGGTGCGTGTCCCTCAGCGTCATTCGGAACAGCTAGTCCACCGGGACCCTTTCCAAAGATTACGTAGTGTAAATCATTGACCATAGCAAGCACGTGAACACCGGTGCGCATGGCGGGCTTCTTCCGGTGATCTGCCTCGCCTTTGAAATGCTTGCCTTTCTTTCGACATTGATGGTTGGTCAGAAGAAATCGACAATGGCCCAGGTACACATTCTTCCTGCATTTGTCCAGGTATATACTTTCAGTGTCATCTAAACAGTGCGTGCATGCATGGTATCCTTTGTTTGTCTGTCCTGAAAGGTTACTGAGAGCGGGCCAATCGTTGATGGTCACGAACAGCAACGCCTTAAGGTTAAATTCCTCCTGTCTGTGCTCATCCCACGTACGTACACCGTTTCCATTCCACAGCTGTAAAAGTTCTTCAACTAATGGCCTTTGGTACACATCAATTTTGTTGCCGGGTTGCTTAGGGCCTTGGATGAGAACTGGCATCATAATGAACTTCCGCTTCATGCACATCCAAGGAGGAAGGTTATACATACATAGAGTCACGGGCCAGGTGCTGTGATTGCTGCTCTGCTCCCCGAAAGGATTAATGCCATCCGCGCTTAAAGCAAACCATACATTCCTTGGGTCCTTTGCAAACTCATCCCAGTACTTTCTCTCGATTTTTCTCCACTGCGACCCGTCAGCGGGTGCTCTCAACTTCCCATCTTTCTTTCGGTTCTCACTGTGCCATCGCATCAACTTGGCATGCTCTTCGTTTCTGAACAGACGTTTCAACCGTGGTATTATAGGAGCATACCACATCACCTTCGCAGGAACCCTCTTCCTGAGGGGCTCGCCGTCAACATCACCAGGGTCATCTCGTCTGATCTTATACCGCAACGCACCGCATACCGGGCATGCGTTCAGATCCTTGTATGCACTGCGGTAGAGGATGCAGTCATTAGGGCATGCATGTATCTTCTCCACCTCCAATCCTAGAGGGCATACGACCTTCTTTGCTGCGTATGTACTGTCGGGCAATTCGTTATCGTTTGGAAGCTTCTTCTTCAATATTTTCAGTAGCTGCTCAAATCCTTTGTCAGCCACAGCATTCTCTGCCTTCCACTGCAGCAATTCCAGTACGGTACCGAGCTTTGTGTTGCCATCTTCGCAATTGGGGTATAACCCTTTTTTGTGATCCTCTAACATGCGATCGAACTTCAGCTTCTCCTTTTGACTAATGCATTGCGTCCTTGCATCGACAATGACCCGGCAGAGATCATCATCATCGGGCACATCGTCTGGTTCCTCTTGATCTTCAGCAGCTTCACCCGTGGCAACATCATTGGGCACATCGTCTGGTTCCTCTTGATCTTCAGCAGCTCCCCCCGTTGCAGCATCACCGTATTCAGGGGGCACATAGTTGTCATCGTACTCTTCTTCTTCGCCGTCTTCCATCATAACCCCTATTTCTCCGTGCCTTGTCCAAACATTATAGTGTGGCATGAAACCCTTGTAAAGCAGGTGGGAGTGAAGGATTTTCCGGTTAGAGTAAGACCTCGTATTCCCACATTCAGTGCATGGACAACACATAAAACCATTCTGCTTGTTTGCCTCAGCCGCATCGAGAAACTCATGCACGCCCTTAATGTACTCGCGGGTGTGTCTGTCACCGTACATCCATTGCCGGTTCATCTGCGTGCATTATATATAATTAAGTGTCCAAATTAATAGAAGTTCATCATCACATTAAAACCAAAGTTCATACATAGTTCTCATCTAACAACATATAGCTCTCCAGAGCATCTAATTAATTAAACCATACATTGAAACTATGTAAAACATTTCAATGCGAAAACAAATGCGATCATAATCGCAACCAAGGTAACAATTGATCCAACGGCATAATGATACCAAGCCTCGGTATGAATGACATATTTTCTAATCTTTCTAATCTTCAAGCGCATTGCATCCATCTTGATCTTGTGATCATCGACGACATCCGCAACATGCAACTCCAATATCATCTTCTCCTCCTCAATTTTTTTTATTTTTTCCTTCAACAAATTGTTTTCTTCTTCAACTAAATTTAACCTCTCGACAATAGGGTCGGTTGGCATTTCCGATTCACATACATCCTAGATAAATAAAATCTATGTCACGTTGGTCGGCATAATTTTCATAAACAATAAATGAACCAATAGTTATGAAGATAATATACATACCAAATCCGAATCATAGACAGGACGAGGGCCGACGGGGGCGGATACCAAAACCATCGCACTATATAAGATGCAATAATAAATGTAAGAAAATGATACAAGTATCTATCTAAACAGACAAGTAAGAATATTTTTCCTTTCAGAAAGAAGATAAGAACAAGAGGCTCACCACGGTGGTGTCGGTGATGAGATCAGCGTGGGTGATCGACGGCGGTGAAGACGGGGACGGGGCGTGACGGACCGCTAAATCTAGACAAATCTCGAGGAAAATGGAGCTTGGAGCTCGAGCTTCGAGAGGAGAAAGTTTAAGTAGTGTGGCTCGGGCATTCCATCGAACACCTCATGTGCATAGGAGGTGAGCTAGAGCACCACAAACCCCTCCCCTCGCCGGCCAGAGAAAAACAGAGCACTGGAGTGCTCTGCTCGCGGGCGAGGGTATATATAGGCACCTCATTGGTCCCGGTTTGTGGCAAGAACCGGGACTAAAGGGGAGCCTTTGGTCCCGGTTCAGGCCACCAACCGGGACCAATGGTGGTGGGCCAGGAGCGAGGCCCATTGGTCCCGGTTCGTCCCACCAACCGGGACCAAAAGGTCCAGACGAACCGGGACCAATGGCCCACGTGGCCCGGCCGGCCCCCTGGGCTCACGAACCGGGACCAATGCCCACATTAGTCCCGGTTCTACACTGAACCGGGACTAATGGGCTGAGCTGGCCTGGACCATAGCCCTGTTTACTACTAGTGTGAAGTGTCCTGCCAGATCTGCAAGAAGCCGAACCACACGGCTATAGAGTGCTACAGGCGCTTCGACATCGCATTCACCAAGGAGAAGAGTGCGAGCGCCGTGTCCAACTCCTCCTACGGCGTCGACACCAATTGGTACGTTGACACATGCGCCACAGATCACATCACCGGAGAGCTCGACAAGCTCACCATGAGGGAGAGATACAACGGCCATGACCAAGTGAACATGCCCAACGGAGCAGGTATGAAAATTACTCATATTGGTCAAGCATATGTTCGTACTCCCACTCGTAATCTTCATCTAAAAGATGTTCTTTACTCACCTAAAGCCACAAAAAATCTTCTTTCTGCTCATCGTCTATCTCAAGACAATAATGTGTTTCTTGAAACTCACCCTCGTTTCTTCTTCATTAAGGACAAGGCAACGTGGAGCACCCTCCTCCACGGCAGGTGTAGAGCCGGCCTCTACCCCCTACCATCAGCTTCTTTAGGCCCGGGGAGGCATGCTTTTGGTGCCACCAAGATCTCTCCGTCAAGGTGGCACGATCGACTAGGTCATCCGTCTTTCAAAATCATTCAGCATGTTCTTAGCAAGAACAAAATTCACTTTTCAGTTCATGAGTTGAATAAAGAGGGGGTGTGTGATGCATGCCAACAAGGCAAAAGTCAGAAACTTCCCTATCCGCATTCTAGTAGTTTCTCGAATGCTCCTTTAGAGCTTATTTATTCTGATGTATGGGGACCTGCCCGTGATTCTATCAATAAAAAGAATTATTATGTGAGCTTTATTTATGATTTCAGTAAATTTACGTGGATATTTCTTCTTAAGCATAGGTCAGAGGTCTTTAAAGTGTTTCATGAATTTCAAGCACTTGTAGAAAGACTCTTTGATCGCAAAATCATCACCATGCAAACCGACTGGGGTGGTGAGTATGAGAGGTTAAATTCCTTTTTTCGCCAAGTCGGCATCACACATCATGTTTCCTGCCCGCATGCTCATCAGCAAAATAGCTCCGCTGAAAGGAAGCATCGTCACATTGTCGAGGTTGGCCTCTCACTACTAGCTCATGCGTCTATGCCCCTCAAATTTTGGGATGAGGCATTCCTCGCTGCCACGTACTTGATCAATCGCACACCCAGTAAGGTGATCAATCTTGAAACTCCACTAGAAAAATTGTTTCATGAAACACCAAACTATCATGCTCTTCGTACTTTTGGGTGCGCATGTTGGCCTAACCTTCGTCCTTTCAATGCTCGCAAGCTTGAATTCCGCTCCAAGCAATGCGTTTTCCTTGGCTACAGTAACCTTCACAAAGGTTTCAAGTGTCTAGACATAACTGTTGGACGTGTTTATATTTCTCGGGACGTTGTGTTCGATGAAACGGTGTTTCCCTTTGCCAAGTTAAACCCTAAGGCCGGTGCATCTATTAGATCCGAAGTCCTTCTCCTCTCTGAAAATCCCTCCTCCTTACCTCTTGATCATGGGGACGAACATATAGCTAATGATCACTTGGGTAATTCTCATGAAAATTCTGCTATAAATTTTGGAGGAAATTCGGTTGTGCACTATGATTTTATGCAGCAGCAAAGGACAAGCGCAGAGCACGACGAGGATTCAGGTGCTGCACCTGGAGCTGACAGCGGCGATGCCGGTGCGGATCCGCCCTCGCCTGCCGCGCCAGGCAGTGGCAGCGCACCTGCCTCGGGGTCAGCCGGGCCACCAGCGGCCGACCACGCGTCCCCTCGCGGCCCCGCGGGTCACGACAAGCCAAGGCGGGCCCAGCGGCGCAGGTGGGCCAACCGCACTCACGCGCAAGGAGAGGCGCCTCTCCGCGTCATCTGGTGGTCCTCGCCAAGTGGCCCAATGAGCAACTGGCTCTGGCTCCGAGGAAATCAGCCTCGGATCAGGTGCTGGATCGTCTGCCGCGCCGGATCCCGCCGGATCTTCTATGCAGCGGCCCTCTGCTGCAGATTTTGTGCCGCTGAGAACCAGATCACAGCATGGAATTTTGAAGCCCAAGGTTCGGACGGATGGCACGGTCAGGTATAGTAATGCTCGTTTTGGTGGCCTAGCTGTCACAGGTGAGCCAGGAAACTTGGTTGAGGCTTTTGAAGATAAAAATTGGAAAAATGCTATGGATGAAGAATATAATGCTCTTATTAGAAACAAAACTTGGCACTTGGTCCCCCCAGCAAAAGGCAGAAACATAATTGATTGTAAATGGGTTTACAGAGTCAAAAGAAAGTCCAGTGGAGAAATAGACAGATACAAGGCTAGATTAGTAGCAAAGGGTTTTAAACAGCGGTATGGTATTGACTATGAGGACACGTTTAGTCCTGTTGTTAAAGCAGCTACTATCAGACTTGTTCTTTCTGTTGCAGTATCAAATGGTTGGAGTCTTCGTCAATTGGATGTGCAGAATGCGTTTCTTCATGGCGTTCTAGAGGAGGAAGTCTACATGAAACAACCACCTGGGTATGAGGTAAAAGACAAATATCATTATGTGTGCAAACTTGACAAGGCATTATATGGTCTGAAACAAGCACCTAGAGCATGGTATTCTAGGTTGAGTGATAAACTTCAAAAGCTTGGCTTTCGACCTTCACAGGCTGATACATCACTTTTGTTCTATAAGAAGGGAAAAATAATCATCTTTATGTTGGTATATGTTGATGATATTATTGTGGCCAGCTCATCACAAGATGCGGTCAGTGCATTGTTGGAAGATCTCAAGAGAGACTTTGCACTTAAAGACCTTGGCGATTTGCACTACTTCTTGGGAATAGAAGTAAAAAAGGTAACTGATGGGATAGTCTTAAGTAGGGAAAAATATGTGTCTGATATATTAAAAAGGTCAGGTATGATGAGTTTTAAAGTTTCAAACATACCACTCTCAACCACTGAGAAACTTTCCAAGGAAGAAGGGGAGCCCTTGGGAGCCGAAGCAGCCACAAACTATAGAAGTGTGGTAGGTGCCTTACAGTACTTGACACTTACAAGGCCTGACATATGTTTTCCTATCAACAAGGTGTGTCAGTTCTTGCATGCCCCTACTCTTCAGCATTGGACTGCAGTGAAGAGAATTTTGAGATATCTCAGAGGTACTATGAGTACTGGTCAAGCTCAAATGTGGTAAGTGCCTTTTCAGATGCAGATTGGGCAGGTTGTCCTGATGATAGAAGGTCAACTGGTGGTTTTGTTGTTTTCTTTGGACCAAACCTCATATCTTGGAGCTCACGAAAACAAGCCACTGTGTCTAGATCCAGCACTGAGGCTGAATACAAAGCCCTAGCAAATGCCACGGCTGAGTTGATATGGGTTCAAAGTCTGCTTGGTGAACTAGGTATAAGTCATTCTTCTGTTGCACGATTATGGTGTGACAATATTGGTGCTACTTATCTGTCAGCAAATCCAGTGTTCCATGCAAGAACAAAGCACATTGAAGTAGACTATCATTTTGTTCGTGAAAGAGTAGCCAAGAAGCTATTGGACATTCGTTTTATTCCTACTAATGATCAGGTTGCAGATGGCTTTACTAAAGCATTGTCATGGCGTAAGTTGGAAGAATTCAAGAACAATCTCAACTTGATAAAGTTGTGATTGAGGGGGCGTGTTAAAGTATGTATTATAGATGTATACGGTGTACATATAAACCGTATACATGTGTGGGCGTGTGCGTGTTGTAACCAGGTAGTTAGGATATGTTTAGGTTGATCTCTATCCTTTGTATGGATTATGACTTGGAGATCAATCCTACAACAACCTAACTACCTAAACCCTGTAATCTCTTGTGCCTATATATAACACGCAACGCGTCCCTGCTAAGGCATACGCTTAACCCATCTTTACAATGCACACTACCACCTCATACATTTCAGGTATCGCCCTCCGGCACTGACCACGGGTCTTCTGTAGTCACTTGATCATCGTTCTTTGGTTCGGTGCTTTCACAAGTCCTCACAAACAGAAGATATTATCCCTTTTGGGAGTCAGAAACTCTGAGAATCTGCATGCATGGTTGTTGTACTCGGCTGAAGGAGGTGATTGTCCACCAAAAGAATGCAGTGCTGTACTTACCTACTTAATTACCTTCCAGCCTTGTACAAAAATATACGTACTCCACATAAGTGTTGGCTGTTCTTGGTCTGTTGATGATAACAGGGAGGTTTTTACTTTGTCTTCAATCTCTTTCTGTCGCCATCTAGAACATATTAAATAATACGTTGTACTTGCTCCACAGGAACAAGAGCCATTACTGAAATGTTGTCTGTTGAATCTAGATGGTTAGATTTAAGTCATGACTTTTTTATTTTGTTTGTTTGAGAAAAGATTCAAATCCTGATTGTACAATGGGCGGACCTAGCGGGTAGGCCAGATATGTTTTGAAAAAGCATTACTGTATATATCAACTACGGACCTAGCGGGTGGACCAATTTGGCTTCTTTCTCCCCAGTTCAGCCTCCCCTCCCCGCCCCCTCCGGCGGCCCACCCTGTGGCCGCAGAACCACGGCAGCTGAGAAGAGCAGCCAGGCGGTAAGTCTGCCTCAGTGTTATTTTGCCTGCTTATTCATGTCATGCTTGGTTAAAATCAAAATCTGTAGCTGCCCCCAAACAGCCAATTATCCCTAAATCCCCAGTACCGATGTTCCGAAGTGCTTTTGGAGTCTGTTCCTCCTGATGTGGAGGCTGTGGCTACCAAAGATCTCTATGGTTTCTGTGACCAAACCTTTTCATCATAATCAACACACAACCATTTTCATAAAAAGAAAATGCTACACTGCTGCTTGTTGTTATTGTGTACTAGATGACCAGTTGCGCCAAATGGCGCAAAGACCTGTTTAAAACCATGTTCGTGTGGAAAATATTAGTATTTTTTCAATAACCGTATATTTGAGTACATTTGGTAAGAACTTATACCCCTATATATAAAGGAAATTAAATGCAAATATTTTCTTAAGGTAATAATGCCACAAATTAGATCGTCGGTAGGTCAAGATAGTTGAGTCTGCAATTACGAACTCCGAGTAGCTGTAAACTTGCATTAAAAAAAGAGTAAACACAAGTGACACAATAAAATGTACTCCCTCCGTTCCTAAATATTTGTCTTTTTAGAGATTTCAAATGGACTACCACATACGGATGTATATAGACATTTTATAGTGTAGATTCACTCATTTTGCTCTGTATGTAGTCACATGTTGTAATCTCTAGAAAGACAAATATTTAGGAACGGAGGGAGTACTTAATACATGAACTCGTGAACATTGTGTACAAGAGAAGTTAATAGAAATAGTGGTCAATTACATCATATAATTTGGTTCTATACTCTTGTGTATATATCCTGAATGCTACCCCGTTGTGATCAATTCTTTGTCCTTCGAATCGAATGGCACAGCTACTGCCCCTTGTGGAAAAGAAAGGGGGACTTTGTAATACCCATAAATGTAAACTTATAATTGAAAAAAAAACGCCACAAGCACCATATATAAGGACATCAAATCAGTTCATAGGCTCATTCTTCAATTGACATTCTGGACATCAAATCAAAATTATGAGGTATTGTTGTGAATTGCAAAACTTCTAAAGCAGGTGCTAGCCTCAGAACATCCTTCAGTATGTACCTACCAAAAATGATAGTCAGATTAATAAAATACATATCCCTTTTTAGAAGGGGAAAGACACAATCATCTAAAATAGAGAAACTTGGCGGCATGCGGCATAAATAAGATATTGCTCATGCTCGCTTGAGACAAGGAATATAGCTAAAGAATTTTCCAAACCCTGAGAACGAACTACAATAAACAGCCAAGAAAATTCTAATATTCTAGATATGCTGGACACATGGATGTTACTACAAAAAGGGAAGGCATCAACAAGCATAAGTATCTCATTTTTAGCTACCAATATTTGCAAATATTCTGTTATGGGAAACTATTTAATGGCAGAAACTCTGAAAGACGCAAACAGTCATTCTTCACATCATCATCTTGCTGGTGACCAAATAAACACTATTGTTTCATTATCTCATGACAAGCTATATCAATCGCATATATACGGTTATTAGTTCTTCTGGCCTGCCACATCCATCGAACCTTATCCTGTTGGTGACCAAATAAACACTATTGTTGTAAGGTTCTCTTTATCCTGTTGCTATTGCTTGCTCATGGCATGTAGTCCCTCTGTCCGGAAATACTTGTCGGAGAGATGGATGTATCTAGATGTATGTTTGTTCTAGATGCATGCATTTTCATCCATTTCTAAGACAAGTATTTCCGGATGGAGGGAGTACTACCTCTGTACCATTTGGCGCCGACACCCATTTGAAACCATGTTCTCATTGAAAATATTTGCTTTTTCAGTAACTTTTATGTTTGAGCAAGCAAATATTTGCATCTTCGGTAATTTTACGTTTGAGCAAGCACGTGTGATACAAACTTAGACCCCTTTATATAAAGAAAATGTGAATAGGCTTGTGGTAAAGCTTTCTTTCAGTATCAATGTATTTTGCATAACATTTCATTGCACACAACCCTTCTTTCTTATAATATGACCAGGGACAGAGCCAAAATTAAGGTCGCCAAGGAAATACAACACTTCTTAGAGTTTCAAAATTACTGGGAGCAGTAATGATGAAAATCTCGACTTGTTTCTCACAAAAGAAAAATGCTACCACTCCCTCCGTACCAAAATATTAGGCATTTTGGCGGTCTAAATTTAACTGCAAAAACGTCATTTATTTTGGTATAGAGGTAGTACATGCCATGAAGACGTATGAAAGTGTCGAACAGGAAAATAACACAAGAAAAAACAGCTTCGTTTCCATCTTTTCAGGCGAAAAGCATCAACTCCAATTAGATAGTATCTGTATAACCTCTTTGCTCAAATAAAACCAAGCCTCTTCCTTGACTTGATTATTTTCAAGCACATTTGGAGATCAAACAGATAATCTACTTAGATATTGCTATCCAAACACATAACCTATTTCATCTGAACTCTACTCATACAGACGTGATAGCGCATGCCACTTGTCCTGAAACACTGAATATGGAGTTAATTAATAGTATGTACCTGCACTTCCAAGAAAGGTAGGAATTATTGAGGATTTCATAAAATGAAGAAAAGTAATTGACTGAATGTCGTGCCAGACTTCATGTCTAATAGTCAGCGGACTAATACACTTGAAATCTGATCGTATGAAGTTTAATACATCACTGGAGAAATCTCACATTCAACAATATAGAGTGGCCCTGAGTGACTACCTACTAAACATCGCCAATCATTTCACTAACTCAACTCCATAACAAAAACAAGCTCACATGTGTGTACATATGAGACATGCAGGAAATATTTTAAGGATAAACAAGAATGCATAAAAATAGAAGCGGATAAGCCAATCCTATACCTTGGCATTGACGAAGCGGATAAGCCAATCCTATACCTTGGCATTGACCAACTATTTCGAGAAGTTCCTAAGCCTACAGGTCTTCAGCTTATCCAAGACCTTATATATAGATTATGTCAAAAACAAAATGCAAGATTACGATTGTGATCTAGATAGGACTTGAACAAAAGTTATGTAAATTAGGAATACTTTATAAAAATTACTACATGTTTACAAATATACTCTACAGCTCATTTCAAAGTTCTTGACCTTCTCGAAATAAAAAAAAAAGATTTCAAGTGAGGTCGACATTGAGAAACTACTGCAGTTCTTATTCACTCAATACGAACAATAAAGGTTTTTAACAAATGCATATAGGCATTCATGATGAAGAAATCAAAGGAAGTAGTTATTGACCTGTGTCGCGCCAGTTCAAGTGGAATGAAGCCGTATTGATGCCACAATAACATCCACCCCAAAATAAACTGAAATATTTTCCGATGTCGAAGAGTCATAATTATCTGTCGATCAAAGTTCAAGATCAGAAGTTACAAAAAATAACAACAAGACTTTGGAGTCTTGGAAAATCATTGATATCTTCGATGCACATTTTTTTTATAGATGCATGTCGAAATGAGCAAGCAAATGGGATGAGGGGAACTCAAGCTAGATTCTGCACACAATAACAGTGAGGGGTCTAACTGGAGCACCTTATGCTGCAACAATATATCTAAGTACCGCTGGCACGAGAGTTCGCCATATAGTATAGCCTGCCCAACTTACTATGCAAGAATGCAAGTACTACTACATATTCATTTGTAATATTACTATTGTAGCTCCTCAGGATACTATAAAATACATGAATGGAAGCAAGAATAAAAATAAAAACAGTAGAGCAGACAGTTTATTTAGTATAGCAGTTCTTTCTGATCGAGGGATTTGGAATAACAGCAAGGACCAATACAAATTCTTTCTGAGGTGTGTCAGAATATCAGCTGTTTTGCACGTACAAACTTTGATCATGAAAAATCTGACATAATAAAAGATAAGAAAGGTGGAGACAGATAACTTCAATGGAAATGCTAATTTAGTGGAGGTCTATCTACTGAAGGTGCTAAATGCTATTTTTTTCAAACTTAGATGGTGAAATGTTTGTACATGAGAAGCAGGTGACTCACAGAAAGAGCCCATGACTCTCTGCTTGCTGCAGAACAGCTAACTTTTCAGCATCTCTTAACAGACATGACACAATTCTGCAAAAAACAAATTGAGTAAAAGGCGAACGTCAATCTAATTTCAAATGTTAACAACTGTGTGTATTTCTCGAGATTTCAGAGATAAAACAAAATACTAACTAATTTACTGTCGAGATTCAACTAACTGGAAAATGGAGAAAGCACACAATCGAAGATTATCAAATATAACAGTGAGAAAACTGTAAAGGAATGTCATTTAAGATAATAATAAAGAGACATGTAATGGGACTTACATCTGAATGGTGATCCAACAAAATCTTCATGGTTGCATCCTGCTTCTGTTCAGCAGCGACATACAAGTGTCCCATGATTCCTTTACATTCTTGTACAGTTTAAAGAATTTTTGTACTGTCCAAAGCATTTTTCATGGAGATAATCATGATATGTGATCATGCAGAAATTCTTTTGCCTTTCGAAAAAAATTGGTTGCAGTTGAAAATATATACATTCTAACCTTTTCAAGTAGTACCAAAACATGCTCTCATACAATGGTCGATCATAAAAGGTTGCTTAATAAATCATTTTAAATTCCACCAAACTTCTCGATGATTATCTCAGGGTGCTCAATATACTACAACTTGAAGGCATGCACCCAAATAGACGAACATGTTACAAAGAAGAATCTGTGGGATATAGTACTACACTGACACAGAGAAATTCATAGTTTTTTTCAGAAAACAATGAAGGATCAGAGTATTGCTGGGTTGGTACAGTATCCCAGTGTTAATGTATATACGGTGGAAGTTTAGGAATGAGTTCACTTCTTTAACAAAATAGGAAAAGTGTGGCCTATAGCATGAAGAATAAATGCAAGAAAGTAAACGGATGGGCAGGGAACCATTATTTAAATTTCCATGGTGAATTTCCCTACAAAAGTCTGCAGCAGGAACGCACATGACAGAACAAAAAAGCCATGTATATATATAAAATATACAGAACAGATATAAGAGGAAGTTGTCATCCATACATTGAACTTCGCAATATAAATCATGTCCAGTTCCCTAATAGGCCAAAAGATGTCACCGGATCACAAAGAACTTCTTGAGAGAACATACCATGCCCTCCAGCAGCAAATCCTTGCAAACTTAACTGCTCCAACATGAATAGGTGCATACCTTTGAGTAGTTACCTTCCTTCAAGATCAACGCTTTGAGCTCCATCGAATGCTTGTCTTGCCAACTGCTTCGAGTACTTACCTTCCTGCTAGTAAACAGATCAAGCCAAACAACCAATATGCTTCAGAGAGAAACATGTCCAAATGCGTTGCCACAGAGAAGAAGAAAACTGCATACAAAAACAATAACCAAAAGAAAATATAGCTTAAAGAGGAAGCACAAACCTTGATAGGCAAAACAGCAAACGATGAACAAGCGGCAGTTTAGAAGAGCAGGCAACAACATCACCTGTAAAAGTATTCAGAAACCAACAAGCCAGATCAAGCAAATAATTTGGTAGCAAGAGGATGCTCCATTTTTTATGTAGTATGTACGTAACCATGATTTACAGATACTGAAGCTAGACCATAAAGGCTACTTTCTTAATTTACACTTGCAGTATCACATACCAAAATGGATGCAGTTTTTACATGTAGTAATTAGACTGTTAAAAGGCAAATGTAAATCTATAGATGCTAGAACATATGAATGTTGTTTAACTTGTAGAATATTGATCCAAGAGCATACCATTGGCTCCACGCCTCTGCCTGCTCTCAAGTAAGGTTTCTGTTTCATTTTCCAAAGGGGTTTCAGTGTATAATCACTTTGAGTCATCGGTTAGAGAACAACATTCAAAGTCGTATGAATCTGCAGAAACATCCAGACAAGTGATTCAGCGAACTTCCACAAAATATTTGGAGCTAATTCAACATTGATCGGTCACTGGTCCAGTAAACAAATTATACTTTCTAGTTAAAATACATCATGTTTTTACTAATATGCAGAGCAGCTTTAGCACCCATTAATCACTGGCTCTGGAAAAGAAATTCTGGTTGCTATTTAAACTACTGATGGCAAAGGTATTTAAACTACTGATGACAATGGGATTGAAAACTGTACATTTAGTCATCTCTCACCATAGTGCGTCTTTTTTCCATTCAGTGAGAACTTCCAAATTCCTTCAAATCGCAACAACAGCTAGCACACAAGCAAGCTTCTAGCATCGCCTCCTGATGTTCTCTTCAGCTATTTCAGTTCTTCACTGTGAAGGAACAAAAATAATCAGGCGAGCATGTATAAAAACAATAAGCAGATGGTGTATTGCATTTTGCAACCCACAGAAAAAAATCTAGATGTCCTTCCTTTATTAGCAAGCAACAACCATTACCTGGTGCATATATAAACAATCTACTGGATTTTATAATCCATAGATTAATTATCTGTGTAGTTAGTTGTCCTTTATTAGCAAGGAACAACTATTACTTGCTGCATATATTTCTCTCAAAGTACTAACCTGAGCAGGTACTGCAGTCTATTGGGAATTATCAAGAAGGTACAAAAACTGGGCACACTACAAACATGGATATCAACCAACGACATATGAGCACTCAATCAACCAGGAAGCAAACCACCAGGACAAGCATAAGTAAACAAGAACCCAATTTTTCCTAACGAGATCCGATGAAAAAACCCACAAACAGCACGACAGGTATAGCAGGCAAACACCAAAACATATAGACAACAAGCTGGCTGTACAAACGCCCGAATTCATGGACTATCTACCAAGAACTAACCAACCAGGCCAATTAGAGTAGATCTAACCTTGTTGGTTAACAACACGGATGTCGCATGAACCATCAGCCCGAGCAGCAAGCCGAAGGATGAACAACGTACTGGACGATCTTGCACCAGCAAGGGAAGGAGAAGTAAAAGAGGAAAACAGAACAACACGACGTAAGCTAAAGCAAAGTTGACAGGGCCATGCAAAAAGCAAAACGAGGGCGGCATCGAACCTCAACCGTAAGCAACAGCCGAAGGAACGAGAACCATGCCGAGGAGTCGGATCCGCCACTCCTCTCCGCCTTCCCCATTCGTCGGCCTCCACGTATGGTCTAAATTAATAAATGAGCCAATTTGAGGAGTTGTTATCCTCTAAACAATACTCAGATAATTCTATTTGCTATGATGATAATTATGTACCTGCAGATTACTCGGCATGCCAAATTTCTCCAATCGGGTACTTCTCTCCGCGACACATGAATATACGAGCAACTAATTTTCTTGGTCCTATTTATTTGTTCTCCTATCTGCAAATATCATGTTTAGGAAGTCCACATATTAGTAATTTCAGAGACGTACATTAGAGAAAATGCCCAGCTAACAATCCAATTAGATATACATGTGCATGTATGTCTATACACCTAGCAACCATAGCAAGCCATGAACAGCAAGTCGTAAAGGAATTGTAAGAAGAAGGAATCTAGGGGAAAACTCAGCCCCAAATCAGATTAGCCAATGAAGAAAACTGCCATTGTTTTGACCACGGAATTCGACCAGACAAGAGGAAAATCAACAGAGAACAAGACGTGGTCACCTATAGACTGTAGTCAAGCCGCCCTGGAAGCCGAGGTCGCTGGTGCAGGCCGACGCCGGCGGAGACCCTCTCCCATTCGAAGACGCGTCTCCCTCTCTCTCCTGCAGATCGAATCAAGCGCCACCGCCTTCGCCGGGAAGCTCGCCTCCGCACCCGGGAGATGCGGGAGGGGGGTGGTGGAACAGACGAGGCTATGAAGCACCACCGCCTCCCCCTGCGACGTGTGCTGGAACCACCACTATGCCTCGAACTCGTCCTCAGGTCACCGCTGCACCGCGCGCGAATAAGAGGGCGAAGCTCCTAGCCGAGGACCCGGCCACCGCGCGCGAAGAAGAGGGGCGCAGCTGCTGCTCCCCTCATCCGGATCGAGGCCGCGCCCTCCCCTCCATGGCTGTCCTCCTCGGCTGCGGCCGTTTCTCCATCGTCGACCAGCAGAGACGGCGACTTCTGCCTCTCTGCACCGCCGCGCGCCCCGCCATGTCCTCCGCTCCTTGCCGCCGGCCACCAGCTCTCCGTCCGGCCCAAGCTCACAACCTCCCTTACTCCTCCACCACTAGTGCAGAACCGGGCAATAGCACCGGTTTGTAAGGCCCTTTAGTGCCGGTTACATAACCGGCACTAAAGTGTGGTCACTAAAGCCCCCCCCCCTTAGTACCAGTTCAACACGAACCGGTGCTAAAGGGCAACCACGTGGCACGAGCCAGCTCCGGGGGCCGGGAGCCCTTTAGTACCGGATTGTTTTTGTTTTATTTTTTATTTTTCAATTAAATTTGTGTTATCAATTTAATTTAGGATTGTTTTACGTTATAATGAGTTGTAGTCGTCATCATCATCATCATCATCGCATATTAATAAATAAATAAACTCTAGCTAGCTAAAAATCATCGTAGTCGTCTAATTATATATACCACACTACTTAATCATCATAGTCATTACCGCTAGCTATCTAATCATCACCAACACTGGCTAGCTTAAAGATGAAACATTCACATTGTAACAGAAGCAAAGTTATCATCGAGTTCAACATAATCATCACCAACATCGAAGTTCAGGACACGGACATGAGACAAGTACTAATTAATTAATTAAGAGCATGAACTAGTAGCTAGCTACTCCTGCTGCTCCCTCTCAGGTAGAATAGCATAGAACATGTATAGCTCTCCTGATTCATCATACTGGAGCATGCAGATGAATCTGTCTCCTAATCTTGGGGTTGCGCTTCTCCTTGCTGCCTCCTAGTACTTCTCTGCGATCGTTAACAATTTTGCTCCAATCTTTCACTATCAAGCATTCTTCGCTTTCAGAAATCCTGAATGCACTCATGTGCAATGTAGGAAATCTTGGCCGTAAGCTAACCATTGACATGTGATCTTTAGTCTCGATCCACTGAGGCACAACTGTCATCGGAAGTCCCTGTTGAAGAACATCGTATAGTAATTAATATACTAAGCAATGAAAGTTTAGCTTCAAAAATAATGTATGCAAAAGATGCACTAATTAAGGACAAATAGTTAAAATCTTACCATCTTTCGATTATAGATGTGACCGTAGTTCAATACGATCACCATTGGTCGCACGTTTTGAGTACTAACATTTCTAAGTTCAGGAAAAAAATTGTCTTGACATTATTAAGATCCTCAAGCCATGAGACATAATGACTTATCTCCTCGCAGTTTAGTTGAGCCCCGGGGCAGTAGTAGGTCCTGTCTACCAAGCGCCGGACATGTTTGCTTGAACCGAAATAAGCTGACAATACAAATTAGTTGTCAACTATTTTTGAATAAACTGTATCAAAGACATAAACATATGCATGAATGGTTGAGAAAAACTCACATAATGGTAGAACTGGAGGCATTTGCACATCGACCCAGATGTCTATATTACCTTCAATATTATCTTCCGGACGAATATCAAAGGTGATAACCATATCAGGCTCAAATGCATAAGCCTTGCATAGTGCTTGCCAAGTTTTGCATTCAAAATGGGTGTATGTGTCTCCATTATATAATTTGACGTTGAAAGTATACCCATGCTCCGTCTTCAAGTAAACTCTCTTTACCTCCATATCATCTATAGCACTAAAACCTATCTTATCCAAGACAAAAATTCTTGCATGGCAGGGGATGCGCTAGTAGAATAGTGAAAATTTAAAATTATAAGTTGAAGCAAATGAAGCATAAGTTTTGCATTCAAATAATAATTGCCAAAGTGACTTACTCTATCAACTTCGAATG
Source organism: Triticum aestivum (assembly GCF_018294505.1). Classification (NCBI taxonomy): domain Eukaryota; kingdom Viridiplantae; phylum Streptophyta; class Magnoliopsida; order Poales; family Poaceae; genus Triticum; species Triticum aestivum. Next base: position 2,108,243 of record NC_057797.1, read on the forward strand.
TCTCATCCAGCTTGATGCTGAAGCGCCTACCATCAACAAGGAAATTTCTGTCGCACAGGCCGCGCTGGTCTTCACAGTGTTCGCCCATAATGAAATCATTTTCGTCGTCAGATGACATTTCCTATGTTCATATAGGTGAAACATTAAACCCCTATTACTATCTAACATTAATTAATATCTTGCCAAATATATATTCATCTAACATTTGACATTAATATATCTAACTAAACCCATATTAAAATTCTATCATATGAATGAAACATCGTTTGAAAAAGACGACTAAACAAGTTTGCTTAAAACTTATTAATTCTTAAATTTCCACCCTCAACGGAGGGGCTCTTGTACAAAATAGACTAATTACTAAGTAATAACCCCATAGAATCTATCTATATAAACATAAAGAGGCAATCATGTCAGAAAGCGGGTTTTTCTTAAATAAACAGAAAAACGCATTAACAAATAATATTTTACTTAGATCATCAAATCTCAGATACCTAAATTTTCTTACTAAAAATAGACTAGTTATATTAATTATTGAACTAGTTCAAATCTCATATACCTAAATAAACTAGTTCGACAATTTTCTTACTAAAAATAAACTAGTTATATTAATTATTTAACTAGTTCAAATCTCTAGTTCGACAATTTTCTATCTAGCTAATTCATCTAACATTCGATCATCTAATTAACTTTTCTAAAGAACAGAAAAAAGTAAAAAATGTTTGTCTGTGTGTATGTGTATGTGTGCATGTACGTGTACGTATATATGTGTGTATATATGCATGTGTGTGTGTCCCCGTACGCCGCCGCCCCGTACGTACGGGGCGGGGCGGCGTACGTACGGGGCGGCGGCGTATGTGTGCGACGACGACGGACGGCGCGCGGCGGCGAGAGCGAGACGTACCGCGGCGGAACGACGAGACGGACGCCGGCGCGCGGCGT
>NC_057797.1:2109237-2193504 GCF_018294505.1 Triticum aestivum
GCGGGGACGACGACGACGACGACGGACGACGGGCGGCGGCGGCGACGACTGGCTGGGCAACGGGCACGCGCGAGAGGTTCTGATTGAGACGAAAGAAGTGGAGATCTAACTAAATTTTCGCAAGTGGTGTATATATAGGAGAGGCCTTTAGTACCGGTTGGAGCCACCAACTGGTACAAAAGGCCAACTTTGGCCAGGCCAGGAGGTGGGAAGAGCAGGCCTTTAGTATCGGTTGGTGGCTCCAACCGGTACTAAAGGATGGTCTTTAGTACCGGTTGGAGCCACCAACCGGTACTAAAGGCCTCGCGCTGCCACCCCAAAGTTTAGTCCCACGTCGCCGGGCGAAGGGAAGCCGCACTGGTTTATAAACCCAGCCGCGGCTACCTCTTCAAACTCCTCTATATAGCAGGCTTGTGGGCCTAAATTCTGCGCGCTGCCCTGTGAGTCTGCTGGGCCTTAAGGCCTGTAATTGCACGCCCGTGTCCTAGCAGGCCCACAGGGCAGCGTCCCAATTTTTTTATAGTTTTTTTTCTTCTTTTTTTCTTCTATTTATTTCTGCATAGTTTTTGTATAGTTTTTTCTTTTCTGTTATATTTATTTTCTTCTATTTATTTCTGCATAGTTTTTCATCTAGTTTGCCAAAATTCAACATTTTCAGAGTTCATTTTGTAGTAAGTCCGGAGTTGTAATAAGTTATTATAAATAAAAAAGAGGTGCAATGCTCGTTAATTTGCTTCAAGCCTTTCGGAATAGTGTAAACTGCACTGCGCATAGCTCCGTGCAATCTACCATATTCCTGAAGGCTTGAAGCTAAGCAACGTGAGCATTGAGCCTCGTCTTTCATCGTCGCTGCACTCAGGGCTTATAAACCGCTCCTAGTCCCTCTCTCTTGGCGAGGTGGGACTAAAAAACAGCTTACTAAGCAACTGTAGTACCGGTTGGTGGCTCCAACCGGTACTAAAGGTGGTGCGCTGCCTGCACAAAATTTAGTGTCATTTAGCTCAAAACAAATCATTAAATGCATGAAAAATAGCAAATGAAGGCATAAACGGTTGAAAATGACAGGAACACCTGACAAAACTGAAAAGACAGCAGAACGCTAGCCTTTGCACACAGGAACACCAGCCAAGAATTAAAATTACAAACAAGACTGAAGAATCCTCTAAGCTTGACACCAATGACCGTCACCTTCCTCTGGCACCACCATAGCAGCCACCAAAAGAGAAAATCACGGGTCACCTCCACACCCGAGCTCGATGCGGCTCCATCGATGATATGTAGCTTTGCGGACCTCCATGGTGGCTCGCCAATAAAGGCGAAACCATTGCCGTTGAACGAATCAGACCGGGGCAACACCCCGGACACGCCATCGAACTCCAGATCGGGCACCCCCAACTAAGAAGTTGGAGGAGGAAACCATACCTGCCTGCCACGAACCCCGAACCCAGATCCACCATCTTCCAGATGTCGTCGATGCAGACCACAATCTGCATCCGCTCATGGACTACCTCCCAACCTCCACACCGGCGCTGGGGCAAACGTCGTCGCAACAGCGGAGCCCGAGGACACATGTCCACCACGAGGATGCCGCCGCTGCCGCACCATCCTCGCTTGAACAGTCTGGTTTTCAAATCCACCCAAAAGCAGATCGCTTCGTTGGGAAAGGATCTGAAGATTTATTAGTCGGCGCCGCCATCGCCACAGCTGAAGCCATGACGATGAACAACCCAAAATCCTAAGAAACTAATGCCTAAATCAATCCACGCGCGCGGATACGGTGGCCCCCCTCACCACCGACGACCGAGGTCGTCAGCAGAGGGGAGCCGCCGGAGGACGGCGGCGAAGGAAGGCGGCACAAGGCGAGATCGCCTTTCTTTCTTCTCCTCGAAGAAAGAAAACTACTCCTGCCTGTAATTTGCATGATCTTATATTTCTTTACAGTCTAAATTGTCAATATGATCTCTTATACATCAAAAATACATTGATCATCAATGATCTTTTTGTGTACAATCTGATTTGTCAATATGAGTCCTCACCAGTTTAGGAACTGGTGAAGACTCATATTGCGGCCACAAATTCTACACATAGAGTTCAATGAAGACCAAGTGCTTGTGATAGTTTGAGAAGTAACATATTTAAGGTGGTAAAAGCCTTGTTAGGGGAGCGAGGTGGGACTAAAAACAGCTTACGTACCATAACCACATTAGTACCGGTTCGTGGTACGAACCGGCACTAAATGGTGATGGTGGGGCCATAGCCTGACCGCAGGCTGACACAACCTCTTTAGTACCGGTTCGTGGCATGAACCGGTACTAAAGGTTAACCACGAACCGGTACTATTGATCGCCGCCACGAACCGGCACTAATGTACACATTAGTGCCGGCTCTAATTCAAACCGGCACTAATGTGCTTCACGTTTGACCTTTTTTCTACTAGTGCACCCACCCTGCCGCCTCTGCTCTTCCATGGCGACGACCTGCACCCGTTCTGAGAACAAGGAAGTGGAGAGGAAGAGGCGACCAAGGAAGAGGAGAGGAAGAGGCGAGCGATGGTTGGCTGGCAACCAAGGGCCTGTGTGGAGGCAGGGGAGGAGGAGGTGATGGAGGCGGAGGTGGAGGAGAAGAGGCGGCCGAGAGGGAGGTGGGATGAGGGAGACAAAGGAGATATTTTTACTGGAGAGAGAGGGCTGCCCAATTGCGTTGATCCGCGATGAATTGTTCATGGTGAATAAAAGGAGACGTGGCTCGTGCTGCTAGTTGGGCACTAGCTCATCCTTTATATGTTCAATTGGTACATTCGTTTCTTTCCCAATTATAAATCAGGTAGTATCATTATGGTGTCTCAACTTCTGTCTAAGACATTTTATAATTTTTGTTCTCCATCTATTTGCTTGCCATGGCTGCATGCATCATCATGATGCAGAGGCCGGGGGCACGCCTCCATTTAAAAAAAATCTATTTGCTTGCCAATATGGTGTGTTCTAAATTTCTATCTCTCAGCAAGATTTTTACCTATAGCCAAAATTTTCACATTAATGCACTGCAACTTAGTCCAATGTTTAGCCCATAACAGCTCGTTCCGATCTCGAAACCAAACATAGTTTGGGCATAGGCTCTTTGTATTCAATAAAATTTGCTTTTGTGTCCTCCCATCCAGTTTCAATTTTTTTATTAAGACAGTCTCTAGGTTCACACCATGGATACTCAGGGTGGACGGCACGAGCGGTCTTTTGGACCGGCTCGTGGCCCGCTCGGTCCGGGCTGGCTTGGTCCTAGCCTGACAAAAAAATCGGCCGGTCCGGTCCCTCAAAACAAGACCGAAAATCGGCCGGTCTGGTCCAGTTAAAGCTCGGCCCGACCGAGCAGACCGAAGAAGCAGCCGGCAGCATGGCGGGGCCATGGCCAGAGCGGGGCGGGGGCGTGGCTGGGGGCTTGCCGGGGGCATGGCGGGGGCTTGGTGAGTGTGTGGCGGCCAAGGCGTGACAGGGCCACGCACCTGTGCCGCGGCCGCCGCCGTCCAACGAACAAGCAGAGCACCACCGCATAACACCAAGGCCACCAGCCTTCCCGCGACGAACCATCATGTCTAGGAGTTCCTCCGTCGTGAGATCTAGCATCTCCATCAAAAAGATCGACGAGGGAGGTCCAACATAGCCGCATCAGCCATCGTTCCTTTCATCTCCGTCCACCGGCCGTCGTGTCAGATTCGTCGCCGATGAGCTCCCTCTTGTGTTCTTTTTGGTCATGTAGCTTCCTCTGATTTTTCTCAAGCTCCCAGACATCTTTTCGATGAGTTGCCCTTCCTCTAGCAAGATATCTCTCCGATGAGCCGTCGCCGGAGCTCCAGAGCGCGCTCTGCCCATGTCAGTCCTCACGGTCCGGCCCGAGCTCGGCCATTGCTGGTCCGATCCCTGAAAACAGGACCGTGACGTTGCTCGGTCCGGTCCAAACGCCGGCTCGGACAGGGACCGGACCGGCTCGGACCGTGTCCGCCCTGAATGGATACCCATATAAACTTTTGTGAAGAAATGGCAGTGTAGAATTATTTTGTGTAACTCTTTTGCAAAATTCTCACAAAAGGGAAACAAACCATAGCTGCCCCCGTGCAGATTATGTTAGATTAGAAACCAAACTTTGCTTGGGGATAAGGTCTTTTACCCCTAGATTAGCAAGGCTTGATATGGACTTTTGTAGACTTATCAAATATTAGTGATGTAATTTTCTATTTGTGCTATATTTCATCCTGCAAGAGTTTGTTCATATTTTAAACAATTTGTAATGGAACCATGCACATTTGAAACATATGTATTGGTATACAATTAATGTTGTGAATCAATTGGTTCTTTATATTATTCACTTGACAAATTTTATCGCACATGGGTAGTGTGGAAAAACAGATATAGAGTGTGGTTGTTTATATTATTCATTTGACAAATTTTATCACACATGGGTAGTGCGGAAAAACAAATAGTAGTGTGCCCACCCACCAGTTTTTTCCTGGGTCCGCCAGCGACTGCTACCCTGTTGACATGGAAACCCGGCCAAGCGCTGGTGCGCCTTTTGGATCCCCCGTCCTCACGACCTTATGGGTATCAGCGGTCGCACACCTTCACTGTCTCATCTTCTTTCCGAATCCTTGACAACAACATGAATTTATATGTTTTTTTATCTCCGATTGGGAAAGAGGCATGCAGCTTCTTTCTCTGCTTTCTTTCATAGAAAAGCACTTCATTTTCAGTGATTCCTGCACATCTGTTCTTCTCCCCTTCGACCGGTTCCATGGTCCCATGGAAGAGGAAGACCTCCTCCTGTCGTCGTTGCTCTCCAAGGTATGCATATGTGTCTGTTTTTTTACTTCTACATCTGAATTGTTTCAGGTTGCAGATGCATCTAATGGTCTCGGAATTATGTCTGATTGCATCAACATTGATCTACATCTGTTATGCATCTTTGTTTATTTCAACAGTTGAATGGACTGGAAGAAGATGTTGATCTGGACAATGCTGAACTGGACTCTCTCCATGAGGATTTGGAGAGCAGAAAGGAGGTGGGGCTAGGCGACATAGCAAAAGACCTAAACAAAAACCAAGAGGCAGAACATGATCACCCACATCCTACTCGGCACACTCATGGAGTCATGGTCATGACCGTTGTATGGCAATTCGGCGAGGGGTGTCGTTCCTCCTAGGGGTGCAGAAGAAACTGAGCGATCCTTTCAAGTCCTTTGGGGATATGTTAAACCGTATCCTCAAGAGAGGGGAGCAGACGATAAATGAGGCGTCGCCTCTGCCCCCGGTTAGCATCCCGGATGTTACTGATTTGCTGGCGCTAGCCATCGACGGCAACAGTGAAAGCTAGATCCGTGGGGGGAAGGGGGGATGAAGGCTGATGGGATGCTAAAGAATGAGTCTGTGAACCAGAAATGCTCATATTGTCCATATAGTTTAAGATCTGTATGGTTGTCTCCTGGTATCAAGTGGAAAGGAATGCAGTTTTGCCGGACTTGTAAAACACAAGATTCTCTTGGTTCTTAAAGGATCATGTTTTTAACACAGTGGAAATGCGTTCCCCTATCCTTATGCACACTACCACTTTTCAGGTATCGCCCTTCAGCACTCACCATGGGTCTTGTGTACGACTGCATTCCCTTGCTCATCGTTCTTTGGTTCCGTGCTTTGGAGAGTCCTGGACTATCCCTTTTGGGGTTGTCAGAAGTCCCAGCTGAGAATATGCATGGTTCTTCTACTCGGCTGAAGAACATGATTGTCTACCAAAAGAATACACTTTTTTTTCTTCTGTTCTGTACTTGGGTTCCGGCCTTTTACTTGTGCAGTTGAGCCGGCACACAAATATACTCCACACGAGTGTGGGTGTTCTTGGCCTGTTGTTCATGGGATTAATCATGTAGATGATTTCGGGCAGGTTTTTGCTTTGTCTTCTATCCTTTTTGTATCAAAAAAATGTATCTAGAACATACTCCGTAGTTATACTGAACAAGAGCCATTACTGAAACGGTGCTTGCAAAATGGTTTGATTCAACAACCTAATAAGTACAAACATGGTGATAAGGACTCCAAATCCGCACGCTTGCCTGTTTGCGGATCTGGCGGACACTATAGTATGCAGCCAGAAATGCACGGTGTACGCAAAGGATTGGGCTGGATACTATAAGGGTGGTGATATGCAGACCGTGCACAACACTGCACACAAATACCCATAACTACTTAGCTTACTACTAGTTAGATGATTTCAGTACATCTTAATTCTTGTATTGAAGATACACAACCTAATGCATTTAGATGACTAATGGGACAGATTGCCTTCCAGGGGGCCCGCCTCTGCCGATCCTCCTCTGCTCCACGACCGCTCTGTCTATCATGTCTTCTTGATGCCTCTGCATATGTTCACCACCTTGCTGATTACTTGGACACATTAATGGGAGGTTAGTCGTACCGATCAAAAAATAATACACAAACAACAGATGGATTGGAGGTCAAATGCAGCAAACCTGCGTAGGTGAAGATGCAAATGCAGATTGCGACCATGTAGTTAAAGATACTACCACGGAGGATGTACCGTGGGTTCGTGGCGGCAGTGTATGCGAAGACGAGTGAACACATGTCGACGAAGGCTATAAACTTGAGCGCGCGCATTCGAGGGATGGTTCGGTAAAACAACTCCTTTGAAAGCATGAGCATGATCAATATTGACACAAGGAAGGAAATGTCCGAGGCCAATTTAAACCGGAAATAATTGGGCCCGTAGTTGCGGATCATGACGGGCTCTCCAGCCTCGTGGCCTCCCGGCCTAGCGAGGTCGTCTTGCCCGAGCCCACTGGCGGAACTATGTTGAGGCCGAGGGGGGCAGCGCCTTGGACCAAACTCTGAAGGAAAAAAATTTAGGGAGAGCTTAGATGAGATTCTTTTTAGCAATTTACAACCTCAAATACTCATGTTTTTGCATTGGCCCCCAGCAATTTGTACCAAGCTCCACCAGTGCCAGAGCCCCATGGGGGAGGCAATGCCCAGCGCGATCGCCGCAGTGGCAAACAAGCTTGTCAGAAGGACAAGTTGCGTCTTGCTTTCTTTGATCCACTTCCTTTGCGCGCGTAGTTCTTGGTCGCTGTCGCCGTCGTCGCCAGGGACAGGTGATGCAGCGTGCAGCGCCGCCGCGGCAGCCTCCACCGCCGCAGCCGCACGCTTCACGACATCTTCCGCCGCCGCCGCAGCCTCCACAGCCGCCGCAGCGCGCTGCACGACATCCTCGCCACCGTGGTCCGGGCTATCCACTTGAAGGAGCTCAAAGCTATCTCTGAGTATGATCATTCACATATACTCAGCCAACTATATCACTATATATACATACGTTTGTGTACATGCTTCATTGGGACTACCTATCAATTTTGTTAGTATGCATGGATTTTTTCAGGTGGTATAGTGATCTTAAGGGATACGTGGGGCTAAGTTTTGCTCGGGATCGTGTGGTGGAGTGCTACCTTTGGGGCTACTTTTTGTTCTACGAGGAAGAGCACACGCTCCCGCGAATGATCTTTGCCAAGTTATTTTTGTTAGAAGTATAATTATATTTAAGTTAGTGATTAGGAGTTAGAGGTAATATTGGTTTAAACCATGTATGATTAGGAGTTAGTGATTAGGAGTTTTCGTCCGTCCGTCTCGGCGATTCTACGTCAAGCCGCCGTCTGTTCTGACTACACACGTGTGTATGAACAGGGCAGAGACAAGCGACTTGCTAATGCACTCAGGCGAGCTACACAGGTCCCGACGGTGAGCGATCGACGCTGACTCCATCGACCTCCAGCGCGTGGGACTACAACGAGCGATCAGTGAACGTGAACCAATCTTGACGCCTCTCAGCCGGGCGTTTCGATCACGGGAGGGATTTAACTCGAATGCTATCTCAGATGCATGTATGCAGGTACTTGCCAAGGTGGGTTCTACACGTGCATGTGGCCAAGACTACGTCAACGTTCAGTCGTACGGCTCACCTAGCAATCCTGCATCGACATCGTCCCACGACATCTTCATCAAGCCAACAGCACGGAATCACCTGCACCAAGCCCGCGCCGCGTCATCAAGTTGTACGACTACGCTAGGCTACAAGCCAATATACTTCGTCAAGCACGTCTACGAAAAGCGATCTCAACATGCACCATCCACACGGAATGAGATGCAATCTTCATCGACTTCTCCGGGTGCGACATGGCATCGACACTTGGTCGCCGCGGAGGGACGCCTTCAAGCGACGCATCATCGTGGACACGCCGCTGCGATGCCATCGCTGACACTTCATCGCCAAGGTCTTCATCAACGTGGTCTTCATCATCATCATCGTCATCATCATCAACACATCGCCGCCACCTCAATCATAAGATGGATACCTAGCGTCCTTTAACAGACTTTTCTGCAAGACGCAACCTCGACGACGGCAATGACCGCGTCACGACGGCAGCATCGACCGCGTCATCCACGACGGCAAGACTGCATCGACGCGGCGTCACTATAGTGATGACCCTACAAGGCCACACGGTTCTGGCAAAACCCGTGTGTGCTCGCTAGGCTTCCTCCGGTCTTGGTAAAACCGGTGGACTCATCGCCGACGACACCCTCTGACATCCACAAGGTGCATCGTCCACGTCTGCAGCTCCGTCATAGCGCATATTTTTGCGTCTCCGGCTTTGTGTGGCTTCATCATTCACGACGACCACATCATCGACCACGACTACCTTGACCACGGCTACATCACCATGATCGGCTACCTCGACATTAATGGCTACGTCTACAGCAACTCATCGGCAACAACTCCAGTCAACAGCGTCCGCCTCGTCACTCGCGTCCATGACATTCCCGCTGTGACTGCAGGAGGGAATAGAGAAGGCAGGAAGGCACTAGAAGGGGATGCAGTTACCATCCTAGGTGTCGTCCCATGAGAGACACAGTTGATGATGACGCAGCGGAGAAGACGACGGAAGCACAAGAGTTCAAATTCAGTCATCATCGTCCGCTTCACTCCCGCTACGACTGAAGGGAAATGTTAGAAGTATAATTATGTTTAAGTTAGAGATTAGAAGTTAGAGATGATATTGGTTTAAACCATGTACGACTTGTCTCCTACTCCAAGTCTCTCTCTCATATTGTACTTCTATGTTGAAAAGGGATGGTCAATAACAAGATGAACCCAATGCCCAATCTTCCCAATAGTATTCCTTAAGTCTTGAATTGATATACCCCATACACGGGTCAGATCAATACAACACAATATTCAGCCATCCTACAATTTCTACAATTTTTTCTGCACATACTGAGTTGGATGACACCAATGATGTTGGTGCCACCCCTGAGGAGTATGGGAAGCTCGACACAGCCATACAAGGGTTATCTCTCTCGCCAATCTCTATATATGTGGTGAACAACTATTAATTCTAGCAACAATAGATGAATGAGCCGTATGCATCTTTCTGATGCAGAGGCTGGGGTAAACCCCCTTTTCAAAAAGAAAAACAATAGATGAATTTGTGTCACTTGTTTGAACTAATTAATTTGTCACGCAGATGGGAGGAGAGTTCCGTTTCTCTTGTTCCAAGATATCTAAAGAAGTTCTATAATAAACTGCTAATCTGCTTTAAGGAGGTCGATGATGAATTGAGACTCAATGGGAGATATTCGATTGATCACATCAAGAAGGAGGTAAAATTATGTACCTCAATAACATTTTTGATTTAGAAGACATATATTGATTGCCCATGAGGGTAACAAATGTCCCATCATAATCATGTCGTAAAAAGCTTTCTGGTCGCTTTTAAACATGTCTAATTAATTTTAGCCCGCAATGATCATACATTATATATAATTTTTGTAGTAAAACAAGGTCAGGGTGATTCTTTTTCAACTAGAGAAACTAAAATAGAAAGGACCAAAACACGCCTCACGATTTTAGTTAACAGAGCTCAGAGATTACTCTTTGGCCCCATCCTCCCCTAAAGGCTAATTTTTTTTAAATAATACATTTTTTATTAATTTTCAGAAATAATACACCGAAATTTTATTTTCCAAAAATAATACGGCCTCGTCCCGCTAGAGGACGACTGCAATTGGAGACACCTCCCCCTATAGAGGCCCCGCTGCACAGAGACATCCACAGGTACTGTCTAGTTATTAATATTGCACTGTCCTTCAAAATTGTCCATAGTTAAGTTGTTAGTTAATTGTTCAACGAACACCAAAAGTTTAGGATCACAAAGAAGGGGATCAACAGGACTGCTACTGAGTGGCTGGATAGGGTTCAGCCATACGTTACACAATGGGAGACTGCGAGCACACATCTCTGGCACGAGAATCACAATTTTGATATGGACGAATTCAATCTCTATCTGCAGCGGTACATGACGGGAACACGGTTATGCATCATTCATCACAATCACCTAGATGAGATACCTGCCCCTAATACGGCGGATATGTACCCGAGCTATGATACTTCGGGCGCTAGGCAGCAAGCGGTAAGATATATTCTATTCATATAATGCAAGTAGTCCATACATACTTTGGCATGCGCACGTAATAATCGTCCTCACAATTTCAGGCTGAGTTGACTCGCGGACTTGGCGAGGAGGTGTCCAACTTTCAGCGTTCACTGTCGTCTGCACCTCTAATGCTTCCTCGGGCTCAGGTCCAGACCTGGATGTCGCGCATTGAAGAGAAAGTACGTCTGTGTATCGGGCTATTACGTGCACACGCACTTTGGACGTACTTCACTAGCATCCCCCCGCCACTCCACGCACCAGCAGCCGCCGCATCACTGGACTGGTCAGCTCGAACCCACGCATCACCGACATGATCCGCGTCCACGTCTAGCAGAGAACTGGACGGCCAGGCCACCACCTCCTGACCAGGCCGGTAGTTCGGCGTGGCAGTACCAGCCGGATCCCACGTCTGCCTACGTGTTTTGGCCACGACCTCCGCCTACAGGTATGTTTCTTCATATTTATTCTTGTGAATATCAATTGGGCCTGTATTTCATCATTACTTATGTTCGTCCATCCAACAGGGTCCTACGGATATCAGCCGTATGGACATGACGCGCCTATGTCCGGATCCGGGTGGGATAGTGACCATGAAGGTGGGCATAACAGACAGGATTTCTTGTCGCAGCACAACGAGTGGATGGACATATATACGACTCCTGCACCACCTCGCACACAGGAAACACAACATGACCAGGCATGGTCTGAGCTTCCTCCCCGTAACGTTCGGGCACCCAACAGGTATATGTGGCCGACGCCGCCTACACCACCTCCACGACGTGCCGGACGACGTGGCTGATGCTTGTCTACCACTATATCTATCTATGTACGCGAGGGACGTATGTATGCTACCTATGTATGCGGTTGGAACTAACCATCTTCCTGGTGGACGACTGGAACTAATCATCTTTCTGCTGGACGAGTAGTAGCAATAATCTTTCTGCTGGACGATTAGTAGTAATAATCTTTCTTCTGGACAAGTACGACTAATAATCTTCCTGCAAGACGACTGCGACTTATCATCTTCCTGCAAAGACGACTGGTGGCCAACCTTATAGACGATTGCCCAGTCGGCTCGCTGGTGGACGACTGGACCCTAATCGTCCACTAGGAAGACGATTAGGTCCAATCGTCTTTCAGGAAGATGATGCCGTATTATTTGTGAGAAATATCAAAACGGCGTATTATTTCTGAAAATTAATAAAAAAATTGTATTATTTAAAAAAATTAGCCCCCTAAAGGAGGTACTCGATGAGTTTTTGAGTTAGTACTGCGCGTAGGAGACTAGTAGTCGATGATGCTAAAGAGAAAGAAAATGTCTGTCTGCTTGCCTAACCATTTGCTATTTCGATTGAACAACTTCTTGAACTAATGTACGTCTTTGGAACATAGAAATTTTATGATTTACTAATGATTCGAGATGTAAGTAGAAAGTGTAGCCGTTGAGAGGCTCATTGTTTCCGGCATGAGGATCGTTGGGACATTGTCGTCGGGAAAGCATGTAAGTTAATACAATATTTATGGTTTGTTACCAAACAACAAAACCTTACATGTACCTCACAAAACAGGCAATGTTGTAATAATTGTCCAGTACTAGTTTGTGCAAAAGGCACATGGATTGGCTGTTAATTCGTGTAAAAAAACCTGTCATCTTGTTTATCTTGGGAAATCATTTCTATGTCTATTTTTGAAAGAATATTACTATAAAAATAGTTGTGTGTTTAATTAATTGCTACCTTTGCTCGTGCGGATGTATGCAGTTCCAGCAGCTGTCTAGTTGTTATCTCCAGGAAGCTGAATGGTTGCACAAAAACCATAAGCCCAGGTTCGAAGATAGATTGCATTTGGGTGCCATGTCCATAGGCGCGACAGATCTATGCGAGTATGCTATGGTTTGCATGGGTGATGTAATGCCCAAGGGAGCACTGGAGTGGGCACTTGGATACCCTGACGTCGTCATGGCATGCGCCGAGATTGTTGGGCGCCTAATGAATGACCTTGCTGCTTCATCCAAAGTACGTTGGTAAACACACATATATGTGCAATTAACCATGTTTATTTGTAATTGGCTAATCTCTAGCAAATATTGAATTAGATAAATTAACGGAAACGTTCATGCAGCCCCGTAACAACAGGGACGTGGCCAACTGTGTGGAGTGCTATGCCAGTGAGCACAAGGTCACAGAGGAGGTCGCCTTTGCTGCCATCGACTCGATGATAGAAGATGAGTGGAAGACCACCAACCAAGCTCGATTCAAACATGGTCGTGAGCTGCTGCCTGCGGTGTAACGGGTCATCAACTTCACTCTCAGTGGGCCAGTGTACTACGGTGATAGGAAAGATGCTTTCACCTACAGCTCGCATCTTGAAGACATCATCAAGAGCCTCTTTGTCAATCTCATTCCCATCTAGCTACTACTCTGCAAACCTCATGCAGGCATGCATTAAGTATTTGTTTTCTTATGGACCTTCAATTTCTGTTTGTTTTCCATATCCCGGGATTAATTAGGTAGGTCATGTGTCATGTGTGTACACGTAGGATGCGGAGGTCGGGAAAAAATATAGGCGTACACGAGCTCATGTTTCAATGTGTGTGACATGTGCGTATGTGTTGCATGTCCGATGAACCGAAATTTTCGAATGTATGGAGCACGATTAATAGATTAGTAGTGTGTTTGGTTTGGCAAATCCATGGTCCAGTTCTTACTGAATCGTGCGCTCATATTGCTAAATTTATGTGGGAGAGGATGATTGTATCATTTTCTGGCTCTGCTCATATGTGACTCGGATTTTCAGTGACTGGTTGGTACAATATGTAAGCGAGCCCTTCAGTTAATTCGGTTCATCAGTTGATTGTTTTTCAATGGGAAGTTATATTATGCCATGAAGACGTATGAAAGTGTCGAACAGGAAAATAACACAATAAAAAACAGCTTCGTTTCCATCTTTTCAGGCGAAAAGCATCAACTCCAATTAGATAGTATCTGTATAGCCTCTTTGCTCAAATAAAACCAAGCCTCTTCCTTGACTTGATTATTTTCAAGCACATTTGGAGATCAAACAGATAATCTACTTAGATATTGCTATCCAAACACATAACCTATTTCATCTGAACTCTACTCATACAGACGTGATAGCGCATGCCACTTGTCCTGAAACACTGAATATGGAGTTAATTAATAGTATGTACCTGCACTTCCAAGAAAGGTAGGAATTATTGAGGATTTCATAAAATGAAGAAAAGTAATTGACTGAATGTCGTGCCAGACTTCATGTCTAACAGTCACCGGACTAATACACTTGAAATCTGATCGTATGAAGTTTAATACATCACTGGAGAAATCTCACATTCAACAATATAGAGTGGCCCTGAGTGACTACCTACTAAACATCGCCAATCATTTCACTAACTCAACTCCATAACAAAAACAAGCTCACATGTGTGTACATATGAGACATGCAGGAAATATTTTAAGGATAAACAAGAATGCATAAAAATAGAAGCGGATAAGCCAATCCTATACCTTGGCATTGACGAAGCGGATAAGCCAATCCTATACCTTGGCATTGACCAACTATTTCGAGAAGCACCTAAGCCTACAGGTCTTCAGCTTATCCAAGACCTTATATATAGATTATGTCAAAAACAAAATGCAAGATTACGATTGTGATCTAGATAGGACTTGAACAAAAGTTATGTAAATTAGGAATACTTTATAAAAATTACTACATGTTTACAAATATACTCTACAGCTCATTTCAAAGTTCTTGACCTTCTCGAAATAAAAAAAAAGATTTCAAGTGAGGTCGACATTGAGAAACTACTGCAGTTCTTATTCACTCAATACGAACAATAAAGGTTTTTAACAAATGCATATAGGCATTCATGATGAAGAAATCAAAGGAAGTAGTTATTGACCTGTGTTGCGCCAGTTCAAGTGGAATGAAGCCGTATTGATGCCACAATAACATCCATCCCAAAATAAACTGAAATATTTTCCGATGTCGAAGAGTCATAATTATCTGTCGATCAAAGTGCAAGATCAGAAGTTACAAAAAATAACAACAAGACTTTGGAGTCTTGGAAAATCATTGATATCTTCGATGCACATTTTTTTTATAGATGCATGTCAAAATGAGCAAGCAAATGGGATGAGGGGATGTTGGCCGCATCTCCGTCCTTACAATAGTCGGTTGAGTTCCGTTCTAAAAAAATGTGTCTTCCTTGGGTACAGCTCGTTGCACAAAGGTTATAAATGCCTTCATATTCCAACAAATCATGTGTATATCTCGCGTGATGTTGTCTTTGATGAGCATGTCTTTCCTTTTTCTAATCTTCCAACTTCTGTCACCACATCTCCTGTATCATTGCATTCATCTCCTTTATTGCCTGACCAATTTGTAGATGCTGCACACTCACCTCTTTTGTTGTCTAACCACGGTACAGGAACTGCTAGAGGTGCTCGACTTGTTCTCCTGGATGATCCACCTGCAGATCCTACGGCTACTTCGACGGATCACGTCGATCATGCCGCTACTCCTCCCTGCATGCGGCATGCAGGGTCTCCTGCGCCCGCGCCTACTGCGCGCTCGGATCCGCCCCCGACAGCGGCGACCCTGCCCGCGACGAGTCACGTCGATCACGTGGTCGCGCCTCCCTGCATGGGCCATGCAGGGTCTCCCACGCCCGCACCCGCCCTGCGCTCGGACCCGGCTCCGTCAGCGCTGGACTCGCCCGTGTCCCCTGGCTCGGGCTCGCCTATGTTGACTGGGCCGGCCTCGTCTGTGTTGTTCGGACCGGCAACGCCCTTGTCGGCTGGGATGCCTCCTGCCAGCCCGCCTTCGTCGCCGTCGCCTGTGCGGTCGCCAACTGCTGGCCGCACCCTGCTGCTACCACCACCTGCCATGTCTTCACCTCCGGAGACGCGGGTCTCTCCGTCTACATCGACGGCTCCTACATCAACTGCTCCTGTTGTTCATCGTCCACACACTCGCAGCAAGAGTGGCATTGTTCTTCCGCGTAAACGCACCGATGGCATGGTTGCATGGGTCGCGGCATGTATGGCTCATTCTGACACCGATTCTACTGCTGAACCCCGTCACTATCAGGCAGCTATGGTATCCCTCACTGGCACTCTGCGATGGAACAAGAATATCAGGCATTGCTAATGGTGCGTGGCGTCTTGTTCCTCCACAGAGTGGTGTCAACATTATTGATTCAAAGTGGGTATTCAAAGTCAAGCGACATGCTAATGGCTCTATTTAACGGTATAAGGCTCGTCTTGTTGCTCGTGGGTTCAAACAACGTCAAGGTCTTGATTATGAGGATACTTTCAGCCCCGTGGTCAAACCCACGACTATTCGTCTGCTATTGTCTCTTGTTGTTACTCGTGGATGGTCTCTTCGACAGTTGGATGTTCAGAATGCCTTTCTTCATGGTGTTCTTGACGAAGAGGTTTATATGCGCCAGCCTCCTGGTTTTGTTGATCCTGCTCGCCCGCAGCATTTGTGTCGCTTGGTAAAGGCTCTTTATGGTCTTAAACAGGAGCCTCATGCTTGGCATGCGCGTCTTGGTGCTGCCCTCCGTGCACACGGTTTTGTTCCCTCGACAGCTGATACGTCCTTGTTCATGCTACAATGTCCTACTGTCACTATGTACTTGCTGGTGTATGTAGATGACATCATATTGATCAGCTTGTCGGGTTTTGCCGCGGATCGTCTTGTTTCTGCTTTGAGTGGTGATTTTGCTATTACAGATCTTGGCCGGCTTCATTATCTCCTTGGTTTGGGGGTCTCTCATTCTGATGCTGGATTGACTCTCACTCAGCAGAAGTACTCTCTGGATTTGCTTCGTCGTGCTGGAATGCTTCAGTGTAAGCCTGCTACTACTCCCATGTCGGCTACTGATCGCCTCTCTGCACTTGATGGTACTCTTCTTTCTTCGGATGAGGCTACTACGTATTGCAGTATTGTTGGTGGCTTACAGTATTTGACCATTACTCGTCCTGATATATCCTATGCGGTTAACAGTGTGTGCCAGTTTCTTCATGCTCCTCGGGATACTCACTGGATAGCTGTGAAACGCATTCGGCGCTATGTTCGATTGACTGCTGCTCTGGGCCTGCATCTTCGGCCTACCGCTTTTGGTGGTCTCTCGGCATTTTCTGATGCAGATTGGGCTGGTAGTCTAGATGACAGGCGATCTACGGGGGGATATGCAGTGTTCTATGGTCCTAATTTGATCGCCTGGAGTGCTCGTAAACAAGCTACAGTGTCTCGTAGTAGTACTGAAGCTGAATACAAAGCAGTTGTCAATGCCACCACTGAGCTTATTTGGGTTCAGTCTTTGCTTCGAGAGCTGAGAATTTCTCAGAATCATCCACCTGTTCTTTGGTGTGACAACATCGGTGCTACATACCTTTCTTTGAATCCGGTTTTTCATGCCCGAACGAAACACATTGAAGTTGACTATCACTTTGTGAGAGAACGAGTTTCGCAGAGGTTGCTTCAGATCAAGTTCATCCCTTCGAAAGATCAACTGCTCTTTTGATCTTGGGCGATCGTGTAAAATGTATTCCCATTTATCTCGTATCCTTTGTAAGTCAATACAGTCAAAGATGGTCCCCTGGACAACAAGTACAACTCATCACAAACTGTGTTGTCACCTCTGAGACGTGTTTCCAACCAACTGCTGAAAGTCCTGATGTGTTCACATGTAATCCAGTCGTCGCACTGCTCCGGGTGTTTGGAGCGCAGACTGTTCTTGTGTTCATCGACATACGGAGCAACAAATGTGCTCTTTGTCCGGAGGGGTTCAATAGGTTGGCCGTCGGGCGCGATTGCTATGATCTCAAACTTTTCATCCGAGCTCAACTTTTTCTTCGTGCCTCGTCTCTTTACCGAAGTTGTGCTCGATTCGAAGGGCTAGAAAAAAGAACAAAGACTTAATTAATATGTGTACATACCAAAACAATGAATGCATCAATCAGCTAGTCAGCATAGGCTTAACTAATATATATACCTGGCCGGACTCGGTTCGGTCACCGGAGCCGTCATCACGGTCTCCTTCTTGCACCGGCATTGGGTCACCGGAGCCGTCCTCATGTTCTTCTTCTTGCACCGGCATTAGGTCACCGTAGCCAGCTTGTTCACCCTCTCCTTCCAGACCATCGGTTTCGTTGAGAAACAACGAGATGACATCACTTCCTTCTGCGATTATGTCCCTCAACAACGCTTCTTTTGTTGCTTCGTCTAGGGTGGTGTCCATAGTTTCTACAAATATTAACAACATGGCAATTATTATTCAAACATGACAGATGGATATATTAGCGCCAAACGTAGAACTAGCTACCTAATCATAGTAAGCTATCGGGAGGGGGTATATATCGACAACGACGACACTACATCTATGTCCCTCGACGACCCTCGTTCCCGATAAAAAAAAGAGGAAGAAGAAGAAATATAAGAGGAGAAGAAAGAATAGAGGAGAAGATCTCCTCTATTCTTTCTTCTCCTCTTTTTTCTTCTTCCTCTTCTTTTTTTATCCTCTTCTTCCTCTCATGTTCTATAGGATCGCCGAGGGGTCGGGAGGTTGCCTAATGTCTCAGGATTCAACAAAACCATGTCTTCATCATTAGGCAAAAGTAACATGTGCATGATGGTATGAAGCTCTTCAAAGTTGTTCTGGAACGGACTCCCAGATAGGATAATCCGCCTTTTGGTACAAAGTTCAGCAAGAGCCTTCCAAATATCGCTATTTGGAAGGCCTTTGCTGAATTGGTACCAAAAGGCGGATTATTCCCATCCGGGACTCCATTCCAAAACAAATTTGCAGAACATCGTACCAACATGCCCTGGTTACTTCCGGCTAATGATGAAGGCATGGATTTCTTCAATACTTTGACACTAGGAAACCTCTCTCTACTTCCGGCTAATAAGAATAAGAAGAAGAAGAAGAATAAGAAGAAGAAAAGAAGAAAAAAAAGAGGAGAAGAAGAAAGGAATAGTGGAGAAAAGAGAAAATAGAATATATTCTATTTTCTCTTCTTCTCCACTATTCCTTTCTTCTTCTCCTCTTATTTTTCTTCTTTTTCTTCTTCTTATTTATTTCTCCTCTTCTTTTCGGTAGAGGAAACCCTAAATAGCTAGCAAGTATCGTGGGTGTGAGATACATGTGGCCTTCGGTGTCGGACACTACATCCACGTCCCACAAGTGACGTGGGCGTCGAAGCCCGCGCCACTTGTGGGATGTGGGTGTAGTGTCCGACACCGACGGTACATGTATCTCACACCGACGATACTTTCTATTTAGGGTTTCTTCTCTACCGCTCCTCGACCTCTCGACAACCCTCGTTCCCGATAAAATAAAGAGGAAGAAGAAGAAGAAAAAAGAAGAAAAGAAAGAATAGAGGAGAAGACTTCCTCTTCTTCCTCTCCTCTTCTTCTCCCTCTTCTTCCCCTTCTTCCTCGCCTCTCTCATGAATGTCCGACGTTCTCGACCCCCCCCCCCATGTGTCGAAGAAAAAAAAGAAGAAAAAAAAGAAGAAAAAAAGGAGAAAAAGAAGAGGAGAATATTCATCATTTTACTTTTCCTTATTTCTCTACTATTTTCCTTTTCCTTATTTTACTTTTTCCTCTCCACTAACATCATCATATATATGAAAAAATGCATATATGAAAAAAACATCATCATATATATCATCATCATATATATCATCTATCATCTATGAACAAAAATATTCCTAGATACATAAAAAATTTCTACAAATGAAAATAACCTAAAAAAAATCATATGATCATCTATGAACAAAAAAAACATCATTTGATCATCTATCATCTATGAACAAAAAAATCATCATTTGATCATCTATCATCTATGAACAAAAATATTCATCATTTGATCATCTATCATCTATAAACAAAAATATTCCCAGATACATAAAAAAATTCTACAAATGAAAATAACCTAAAAAAAATCATATGATCATCAATGAACAAAAAAATCATCATTTGATCTTCTGTCATGCATCTATGAACAAAAAAATCATCATTTGATCTCTATCATCTATATATGAACAAAAATTTGCAAAGGGGATGGCGCCGGCGGCCGGACCAAGCTAAGGAGAGGTCGGCGGCGAGGATGGCGTCGGGGCAGGGGCGCGGGCGACGGCGAGGGCGGGCTGGGGCGGCGCGCGGGCGACGGCGACGGGGGCGGGCCGGGGCGGCCGCGTCGGGGCAGGGGCGGGCCGTGGCAGGGGCCCGGGCGACGGCGAGGGCGCGGGCGACGGCGGACGATGGAGGGCGACGGCGAGGGCGCGGGCGACGACGGGCACGGGCGAAGCGACGGTGACGGCGGGGCAGCCTGACGGCGTCGTCGGGGCGAGCTCGGGCAGCCTAGCGGCGTCGTTGGGGCGGGGAACTGGCGATGAAATCTGAAAAAACGCTAAGTCTCTGCTTATATAGAAAAGGCTTTGGTCCCGGTTCGTGGCACAAACCGGGACCATTGCCCCCCTTTAGTCCCGGTTGGTGCCACCAACCGGGACCAAAGGCCAATTTTCGGCAGCCCAAAGGGCGGGAAGCGGCGGCCTTTTGGTCCCGGTTGGTGGCACCAACCGGGACTAAAGGGGGGCATTGGTCACGGTTTGTGCCACGAACCATGACCAATGCTCCCTTTAGTCCCGGTTGGTGCCACCAACCGGGACCAATGCCCTTGTGCTGCCCGCGCCCATAAGTTTAGTCCCACATCGCTAGTTGACAGCGCCCGGCACTGGTTTATAAGCTCTGCTGCCTCCTCCCTCTCGAACTCCTCTGAATAGCAGGCCTATGGGCCTAATTTGACACTGCTTTGCCTGTGGGCCTATTGGGCCTTCTGCGGGCCTGAATCCTGGCCCATGTAGGGTTTCTAGTCGTATTCAGGCCGTGGAGGCCCAGTAGGTGGCATTTTTTTTGGTTTTTTCTTTTTTATTTCTATATTTGTTTGGTTTTTATTTTTTTATTTCTACTTAAAACTAAATACTTACAGTTTTTTAGTGATTTCTTTTTGCTTTTAGGTCACAAAAATTATAAATTTTCTGTTAGTGCCATTAGTTTTAAATTTTAAATAGTTTAAATTTGAATTTTTAAAAATTTGTGTGAATCACTAGTTTATGAATAACTTTACTATAAAATTAGAATTTTTTTCTATTTATTTTTTATTTCTACTTAAAACTAAATACTTACAGTTTTTTAGTGATTTCTTTTTGCTTTTAGGTCACAAAAATTATAAACTTTCTGTTAGTGCCATTAGTTTTAAATTTTAAATAGTTTAAATTTTAATTTTTAAAAATTTGTGTGAATCACTAGTTTATGAATAACTTTACTATAAAATTAGAATTTTTTTCTTCTTTGCTATTTATTTTTATGAATCACTAGTTTGTGAATCACTAGTTTATTTCTATTTAAAATTAGAATAACTTTACTATTGATTTTAGGTCACACAAATTATATTCTTTTTGCTATTGAAGAATATTATATTTTTATTTTAGTTGATCATAACATAATATTTTAATTGATTGTTTTTATTTTCATAAAAGTTTTGTAGTTCATTCTGTTTGCTATTAATTCATTCTTTGAGCTAAATGACTCTGAAATTGGAAAGCATTTCAAAATGAACTCTGAAAAGGTTGAAAGTTGGCATGGTATCATCATTTCACCCACATAGCATGTTCCAAAAAGTAGAGAGGGTTACGACAAAAACTTGATGCACTTCGTGTACAAAATGGACAATCACTTTCGAAGTATCAAAGTTTCGAACCATAAGACATGAAAGCATTTCAAATGAACTCTGAAAAAGTTGAACGTTGGGATGGTATCATAATTTCACCCACATAGCATTTGCTTATTGCGGGACAAAGTCTTCACTTTTTCTTCGCTTGTGTCATTTGCTTATTGCGCCGTAACCATGGATAATCTTCATTGTTTATCAGGATGCTTGGGTCAGCCTTGACATTGAAGGGAGGAATTTCATGAAACTTTTCATAATCTTCAGACATGTCTGTCTTGCCGTCCACTCCCAGGATGTCCCTTTTTCCTGAAAGAACTATGTGGCGCTTTGGCTCATCGTATGATGTATTCGCTTCCTTATCTTTTCATTTTCTCGGTTTGGTAGACATGTCCTTCACATAGATAACCTGTGCCACATCATTGGCTAGGACGAACGGTTCGTCAGTGTACCCAAGATTTTTCAGATCCACTGTTGTCATTCCGTACTGTGGGTCTACCTGTACCCCGCCGCCTAACAGATTGACCCATTTGCACTTAAACAAAGGGACCTTAAAATCAGGTTCGTAGTCAAGTTCCCATATGTCCACTCTGTAACCATAATATGTGTCCTTTCCGCTCTCGGTTGCTGCATCAAAGCGGACACCGCTGTTTTGGTTGGTGCTCTTTTGATCTTGGGCGATCGTGTAAAATGTATTCCCATTTATCTCGTATCCTTTGTAAGTCAATACAGTCAAAGATGGTCCCCTGGACAACAAGTACAACTCATCACAAACTGTGTTGTCACCTCTGAGACGTGTTTCCAACCAACTGCTGAAAGTCCTGATGTGTTCACATGTAATCCAGTCGTCGCACTGCTCCGGGTGTTTGGAGCGCAGACTGTTCTTGTGTTCATCGACATACGGGGTCACCAAGGTAGAGTTCTGTAGAACTGTGTAGTGTGCTTGAGACCAAGAATATCCGTCCCTGCATATTATTGAGTCTCTTCCCAGAGTGCCTTTTCCAGTCAGTCTCCCCTCATACCGCGATTTAGGGAGACCTATCTTGTTAAGGCCAGGAATGAAGTCAACACAAAAACCGATAACATCCTCTGTTTGATGGCCCATGGAGATGCTTCCTTCTGGCCTAGCGCGGTTACGGACATATTTCTTTAGGACTCCCATGAACCTCTCAAAAGGGAACATATTGTGTAGAAATACGGGCCCCAGGATGACAATCTCGTCGACTAGATGAACTAGGACGTGCGTCATGATATTGAAGAAGGATGGTGGGAACACCAGCTCGAAACTAACAAGACATTGCGCCACATCACTCCTTAGCCTTGGTACGATTTCTGGATCGATCACCTTCTGAGAGATTCCATTGAGGAATGCACATAGCTTCATAATGGCTAATCGAACTTTTTCCGGTAGAAGCCCCCTCAATGCAACTGGAAGCAGTTGTGTCATAATCACGTGGCAGTCATGAGACTTTAGGTTCTGAAACTTTTTCTCTGGCATATTTATTATTCCCTTTATATTCGACGAGAAGCCAGTCGTGACCTTCATACTGAGCAGGCATTCAAAGAAGATTTTTTTCTCTTCTTTTGTAAGAGCGTAGCTGGCAGGACCTTTATACTGCTTCGGAGGCATGCCGTCTTTTTCGTGCAAACGTTGCAGGTCCTCTCGTGCCTCGGGTGTATCTTTTGTCTTCCCGTACACGCCCAAGAAGCCTAGCAGGTTCACACAAAGGTTCTTCATCACGTGCATCATGTCGATTGAGGAGCGGACCTCTAGTCCAGTAGGGTAGGTCCCAAAATATAGATTTCTTCTTCCACATGGGTGCGTGTTCCTCAGCGTCATTCGGAACAGCTAGTCCACCGGGACCCTTTCCAAAGATTACGTAGTGTAAATCATTGACCATAGCAAGCACGTGAACACCGGTGCGCATGGCGGGCTTCTTTCGGTGATCTGCCTCGCCTTTGAAATGCTTTCCTTTCTTTCGACATTGATGGTTGGTCGGAAGAAATCGACGATGGCCCAGGTACACATTCTTCCTGCATTTGTCCAGGTATATACTTTCAGTGTCATCTAAACAGTGCGTGCATGCGTGGTATCCTTTGTTTGTCTGTCCTGAAAGGTTACTGAGAGCGGGCCAATCGTTGATGGTCACGAACAGCAACGCCTTAAGGTTAAATTCCTCCTGTCTGTGCTCATCCCACGTACGTACACCGTTTCCATTCCACAGCTGTAAAAGTTCTTCAACTAATGGCCTTAGGTACACATCAATTTCGTTGCCGGGTTGCTTAGGGCCTTGGATGAGAACTGGCATCATAATGAACTTCCGCTTCATGCACATCCAAGGAGGAAGGTTATACATACATAGAGTCACGGGCCAGGTGCTGTGATTGCTGCTCTGCTCCCCGAAAGGATTAATGCCATCCGCGCTTAAAGCAAACCATACATTCCTTGGGTCCTTTGCAAACTCATCCCAGTACTTTCTCTCGATTTTTCTCCACTGCGACCCGTCAGCGGGTGCTCTCAACTTCCCATCTTTGTTTCGGTTCTCACTGTGCCATCGCATCAACTTGGCATGCTCTTCGTTTCTGAACAGACGTTTCAACCGTGGTATTATAGGAGCATACCACATCACCTTCGCAGGAACCCTCTTCCTGAGGGGCTCGCCATCAACATCACCAGGGTCATCTCGTCTGATCTTATACCGCAACGCACCGCATACCGGGCATGCGTTCAGATCCTTGTATGCACCGCGGTAGAGGATGCAGTCATTAGGGCATGCATGTATCTTCTCCACCTCCAATCCTAGAGGGCATACGACCTTCTTTGCTGCGTATGTACTGTCGGGCAATTCGTTATCGTTTGGAAGCTTCTTCTTCAATATTTTCAGTAGCTTCTCAAATCCTTTGTCAGCCACAGCATTCTCTGCCTTCCACTGCAGCAATTCCAGTACGGTACCGAGCTTTGTGTTGCCATCTTCGCAATTGGGGTATAACCCTTTTTTGTGATCCTCTAACATGCGATCGAACTTCAGCTTCTCCTTTTGACTAATGCATTGCGTCCTTGCATCGACAATGACCCGGCGGAGATCATCATCATCGGGCACATCGTCTGGTTCCTCTTGATCTTCAGCAGCTTCACCCGTGGCAGCATCATTGGGCACATCGTCTGGTTCCTCTTGATCTTCACTAGCTCCCCCCGTTGCAGCATCACCGTATTCAGGGGGCACATAGTTGTCATCGTACTCTTCTTCTTTGCCGTCTTCCATCATAACCCCTATTTCTCCGTGCCTCGTCCAAACATTATAGTGTGGCATGAAACCCTTGTAAAGCAGGTGGGAGTGAAGGATTTTCCGGTTAGAGTAAGACCTCGTATTCCCACATTCAGTGCATGGACAACACATAAAACCATTCTGCTTGTTTGCCTCAGCCGCATCGAGAAACTCATGCACGCCCTTAATGTACTCGCGGGTGTGTCTGTCAGCGTACATCCATTGCCGGTTCATCTGCGTGCATTATATATAATTAAGTGTCCAAATTAATAGAAGTTCATCATCACATTAAAACCAAAGTGCATACATAGTTCTCATCTAACAACATATAGCTCTCCAGAGCATCTAATTAATTAAACCATACATTGAAACTATGTAAAACATTTCAATGCGAAAACAAATGCGATCATAATCGCAACCAAGGTAACAATTGATCCAACGGCATAATGATACCAAGCCTCGGTATGAATGGCATATTTTCTAATCTTTCTAATCTTCAAGCGCATTGCATCCATCTTGATCTGGTGATCATCGACGACATCCGCAACATGCAACTCCAATTTCATCTTCTCCTCCTCAATTTTTTTATTTTTTCCTTCAACAAATTGTTTTCTTCTTCAACTAAATTTAACCTCTCGAAAATAGGGTCGGTTGGCATTTCCGATTCACATACATCCTAGATAAATAAAATCTATGTCACATTGGTCGGCATAATTTTCATAAACAATAAATGAACCAATAGTTATGAAGATAATATACATACCAAATCCGAATCATAGACAGGACGAGGGCCGACGGGGGCGGATACCAAAACCATCGCACTACATAAGATGCAATAATAAATGTAAGAAAATGATACAAGTATCTATCTAAACAGACAAGTAAGAATATTTTTCCTTTCAGAAAGAAGATAAGAACAAGAGGCTCACCACGGTGGTGTCGGTGATGAGATCAGCGCGGGTGATCGACGGCGGTGAAGATGGGGACGGGGCGTGACGGACCGCTAAATCTAGACAAATATCGAGAAAATGGAGCTTTGAGGTCGAGCTTCGAGAGGAGAAAGCTTAACTAGTGTGGCTCGGGCATTTCATCGAACACCTCATGTGCATAGGAGGTGAGCTAGAGCACCACAGAGCCCTCCCCTCGCCGGCCAGAGAAAAACAGAGCATTGGGGTGCTCTGCTCGCGGGCGAGGGGTATATATAGGCACCTCATTGGTCCCGGTTGGTGGCATGAACCGGGACTAAAGGGATGCCTTTGGTCCCGGTTCAAGCCACCAACCGGGACCAATGGTGATGGGCCAGGAGCGAGGCCCATTGGTCCCGGTTCGTCCCACCAACCGGGACCAAAAGGTCCAGACGAACCGGGACCAATGGCCCATGTGGCCCGGCCGGCCCCCTGGGCTCACGAACCGGGACCAATGCCCACATTAGATCCGGTTCTACACTGAACCGGGACTAATGGGCTGAGCCGGCCTGGACCATAGCCCTGTTTTCTACTAGTGAAAAGGCACTGACAAGATTAGAGGATGATTTGCTGAAGTCTAGGCCAATGCTCAAAGCTCCTTTGACATATCTCACTATGCGTTTTGCACCAGTAAAATGGACATTAGTAGGTGCATGAAGAAACTGGCACACTTTGTTGACAGCAAAAGATATATCAGGTTTGGTCAGAGTGAGCTATTGAAGTGCTCCTACCAACCTCCTGTATTTTGTGATATCTTCTGGACTCAAGAGATTACCTTCTGTGAGAGACATCTTTTCTGAGCTGGATAATGGAGTAGGTGTAGGCTTACAGCCTTGCAGACCAGCCCTTTTTACCAGATCAGTTGCATACTTTTCCTGAGAGAGGTGAAGTCCATTTATATGTTTCTTTACCTCAATTCAAAGAAAATAATGCAAGTCACCAAGGTCCTTTACAGCAAAATCTGCACTCAAGTCTTTCAATAGTCCTGTGATTTCTTCATTTGATGAGCTTGTCACAATGGTATCATCAACATATATTAAAACAAATATGCATGTGTTGGACTTGTTGTAAATGAACAAAGAAGTGTCAGATTTGGATGGAATAAAGCCAAGTGCTTGCATTTTATGACAAAGACGAGAGTACCATGCTCTCAGTGCTTGTTTCAATCCATAAAGTTCCTTGTCAAGTTTACACACATAAGAGGGAGAACTTTTGCTCCCAAACCCAGGAGGTTGCTTCATGTACACTTCCTCTTCCAGAACACCATGAAGAAACACATTCTGTACGTATAGCTGTCTGAGACGCCTGCCCCTAGAAACAACAATAGACAAAATAAGACAGATGGTTGCAGCTTTAACAACTGGACTAAAGGTGTCCTCATAGTCAATGACATAATGTTGTTTAAATCCCTTTGCAACGAGCCTAGCCTTGTAACGGTGAATAGTTCCATCATATTTTCTCTTGATCCTGAAAACCCACTTGCAATCAATTAAATTTTTACCTTGCTATGGGGGAACTAAGTGCCATGTGTTATTTTTCCTTAGGGCCATGTATTCTTCATTCATTGCTTTCTTCCATTTTTCATCACCAAGTGCTTCTTCTAGGGTATGATGTTCACCTGGTTCACCTGTAGAATAAACCATGCCATATTTTGTTACACGTTTGTAGTTAACAGGTTGTATTACTCCCTTTTATGATCGTGTACGCCGCGGAGAAGTGGCCAGATGTTCAGCCACAGAGGACCCCACAGGCTGAACAGGAGTTTCTGCAGGAGCCGGTCCCGAGGAAGATCCACGCGCTGCAGCAGCAGGTTCTACCTCACTGAGATTTTCTATGGCAGAGGACAGCAGTCGTTCGCATGTAGAATCCACAAAAGATCCTGCCGGTGGAGCAGGCTCATTATGTCCCACATGATGGTGAATCATCCTCGGGTCGGACGCTGGTCGGACGCGTGTGCCCACGCGCATCGGCGCTGGATCCGACGCCAGCTTCGGGTCCCATGCTAGTCGAGCGAGCCGGGTGGCGCCGGCTGTAGCACATTGGTTGGCTGGTGAAGCGTGGCCCGCACCAACCGCGGGATGACATGGGGTGGATGGCGATTGGTGCGGCGGTGGTGATGCGCCGTAGCCCGTGGACGACGACCGCGTGGCGCACGCCTGGTCCGAGGCGGGCTTGCATGCAGCCAGCACCCCTCACGCGTCTGCTGCCGCTGATCCCGAGGAGGATCTGGTGTTCTGTCGGCGAACGGATCCCGAGGAGGATTTGTCTCCAGATTCCGGCACATAAAATATAGCACTAGTGGAGGGTTTTCTTCGCCGTGTTCTTCTCTGTTTTTGCCATTTTCTTCGCTATTTTCACCTGTAACACCACAAGGCTCATGCACGTCATCAGTAAGAGGGTTAGTTAGCAGTTGATCATCACAATTGTTTCCCCCTTGATCAACACCGGAGAGATGAGGAGGCAAAAGAAGAATCTCTTGGCGAAGAAGAGCACCGGCGTTGGGATGAAAATCAACAAAAGGAAATTTGGTTTCATCAAAGACAACGTCTCATGAAATATAGACACGGCCAGTGGCGACGTCAAGGCACTTTACACCTATATGTTGGGTGCTATAGACTAGAAAAACACACTGTTTTGAGTGAAACATGAGCTTGCGGTTGTTGTATGGGCGAAGATTGGGCCAACAGGCACACCCGAAGACACGAAGAGATTTGTAGTGGGTTTAGTGTGAAGAAGTCTTTCTAGTGGAGTTCATTATCAATGACATGACTAGGAAGCATATTTATGATATGAACGGCTGTGAGAAAGGCCTCATCCCAGAACTTGAGAGGCATAGATGCGCCAGCTAGGAGGGCTAAACCAACCTCAACTATATGTCTGTGCTTGCGTTCAGTAGAGCCATTCTGTTGATGAACGTGAGGGCATGACATGTGATGTGATATGCCAAGGGTTTGGAAGAAGGAGTTTAATGTTCCGAACTCCCCTCCCCAATCAGATTGTACTACAATGATCTTGCTATCGAATTTTCGTTCAACGAGAGCTTGAAAGTTTTGAAAAACTTGAAAGACATCGGATCTTCTCTTGAGAAGAGAGATCCAAGAGAATTTGATGCAATCATCTATGAAGCTCACATAATAAGTATGTCTACCAACAGAACTAGGGGCAGGGCCCCAAACATCAAAGAAGATTAATTGCAAAGGTTTGGTAGAAATACTAGTAGATATAGGATAAGGCAATTGATGAATTTTTGCTCCTTGACAAGAATCACAAATAGTTTCAAGATCACGCTCACCAACAAACGGGAGCTTATTTTTCCTAAGAAAATTTTCAACTGAAGAGAAAACAGCATGTCCTAATCGATCGTGCCACCGTGTTGACGAGAGTTTGGCAACACCATAGGCTTGTTTATTGAATCTTCTACGCTCCGGAATCAACGGCTAGAGCCCTCGAACGCATCTACCTTGATAGAGAATTTTCTTCGTTGCCTGATCCTTGATCAAGAAAAAATAAGGATGAAACTCAAGGAAGACATGGTTGTCAATGGCAATTCTATGAACAAAAAGAAGATTCTTATCGGCACTAGGAACTAGCAAAATTTTCTTTAGATGAATTTTACGACGAGGGGTACTAAAAAGTGAGTGACCAACGTGACTGATCCTCATACCTTCGCTGTTGGTAGTGTAGATTTGGTCTTTGCCACAATATTTTTCCTTCATGGTGACCTTCTCGAGCTCGTTGGTGATGTGATTGGTAGCCCCACTGTCGACGTACCAGTTCGTGTCAACGCCGTAGGAGCCGTCCGCAGCTGCAGCAACCTTGTCCTCGGCTTGGGAGGAGTCGTCATCTTCATCGTAATGGTACCAGCAGTCCTTAGCCGTGTGCCCAAGCTTGCCACAGATCTGACAGCGGGGCGCATCTGGACGAGTCCTGCCGGAGCCGCCGCCACGACGAGGCTTGGAGTTGGTGGAGCGCCCGTTGCGAGAGTTTGAGGAGCCGCCACCTTTGCTGTTGCCTCCTGGCCGCCCCTTGTTGCGGGGAAATCCACGTGAGCGAGGGCTGCCACCATGGCCGCGAGAGGTGGCGTTGGCAGAGGACTTGAAGCCGCCGTAGGAGCCGTGGAACTGGGCCATGCGTTGATCAAAGTTACTCATCATGGCATATAGCTCATCGAGGGTGACGGGCGTGATGCAGGCGTCGAGGGTGGAGACGAGCGGCTGGTAGTCGACGTCCAGGCCATGGAGGATGTACGAGATCAATTCGTCATCTCGGATAGGCTTGCCGGCGGTGGCGAGTTCATCAGCGAGGCCACGCAGGGAGGCGAAGTAGGAGGCGGCCGATTGCTTGCCCTTCTGCGTGTTGATGAGCGCAGTCCGAATGTTGTTGACGCGGCTGAGTGACTAGGACGAGAACATGCCCGCCAGTGCCACCCAGAGTTCGCGTGCCGTGGTGATCGCGGTGACCGCGACCAGCACCTCCTTGGAGAGGGTACTCAGCAGATAGCCGAGCACCTGTTGATCCTCCCGGTCCCAAAGTGGTTGTAGAGGGTTGGGCTCAGAAGTCTCCTTGTCGTCCTTGTCCTTGGTGACGTGGAGTCTGGCCGGCTCCAGCGCGGTGCGGTCGACGTAGCCGAAGACACCAGCACCCCGCAGGTGGGGTGTGACCTGCGTGCGCCATAGCACATAGTCCGTGCGGTTGAGCTTCTCGGTGACCTGGCCATTGAGGCTAGGTTGAGCTGCGCTGGAGGATGAAGACATGGCTATGCACTAGATGCAATCGGGGGGCTAGATTGGAAGAGGAAGGCTCAGATTACCATGTGCGATGGCGGAAACGTCTTACCCGATGTGGGCGACGTGTGCATGTTAATGTAGCAGGGGCGCACCTCCCTGTACAGCGCATACAAGTTGTTGGAGATTACATCTTGGAGAGAAAAGAAAGATAACTAGCTAGAGATAAACCTTAACAACCTAATCTATCTTAACAGGACACCTAACAACCTACGCATAACAATATGGTGCGGCAGATCATGCGTGTTTGACACCATCAAAGTGTTTTGGCTGGAAGATCAGGCTAGGTCGTCTATGTTAGATAATAACGAGAATAAACGAGACAGAGAGACACGAATTTTTACGTGGAAACCCTTGCGGGAGAAAACCACGGACACACGAAGGCGCAATCACTATGAGGAGGAGTATTACAAGCACGAGACGACAGACCGTCTGAGGTGCGACTACATGGGGTATATATGAGGGGCAACACATAGGAGTCCTTGTAGGACAAGTAAACAAGTTGTACTCGTACGCGTCGGTACCAACGCAAAAGGCCCACACCGTATGTGCTATGTCTAGTCCAATACGGTACTAGAATTTGGATCACAATTTAACAATCTCCACCTTGAGCCAAATTCCCTCCAGTAGTCGAAGAAAGTGAATAACTCCATCCAAATCAGATTAAACACCTTGTGCATCAAAGTCCATAGGACTAGTGAGAAATACCAACTAAGCCTGAGCAAAGCTCAAACTTATTGGTCGGAACTGGCTTTGTCATCATATCAGAAGGATTATCATGAGTACTTATCTTGCATACCTTCAAATCACCTTCAGCAACAACATCTCGAATATAGTGATATCTCACATCAATGTGCTTTGTTCTCTCATGATACATTGGATTCTTTGTAAGATATATAGCACTTTGACTGTCACTAAATACGGTAGGGCAAGATGAGTCTCCACAAAGCTCAGTGTACAAACCTCTCAACCAGATAGCTTCTTTGCATGCCTCAGAAATAGCCATATACTCGGCATCAGTAGTGGAACAAGCCACAATAGACTGCAAAGTTGCTCTCCAACTCACAGCACAACCACCAACGGTGAAAACATAACCTGTGAGTGATCTTCTCTTATCCAAATCACCAGCAAAATCAGAATCAACAAAACCAACAAGTCCATCTCTAGTTTTCCCAAACTGTAAATAAGCATTAGAAGTACCTCGCAGGTATCTCCATTGAACTGCTCTCCAATGCTCTTTTCTAGGATTAGCCATGTATCTACTGACAACACTCAATGCATATGATAAATCCAGACGAGAACAAACCATGGCATACATAAGTGAACCAACTGCACTTGAATAGGGAACTCTAGACATGTACTCAATATCTGCATCTGACTTAGGACATAAGGCTGATGATAATTTGAAGTGTGCAGCTAACGGAGTACTTACTGGCTTGGCATTATGCATATTAAAACGACGAAGAACTTTATCAATATATCCCTTCTAACTTATATATACTTTTCCAGATGGTCTATCTCTGGATATTTCCATGCCAAGTATTTTCTTTGCTGCACCCAAATCCTTCATCTCAAATTCATTACTCAATTGCTTCTTTAGTTCATTAATTTCTGACATACTCTTTGCAGCAATTAGCATATCATCAACATAAAGGAGCAAATAAATAGTTGAACCTTTGACAGTTTTCAAATAAACACAACTATCATAATTAGACCTTTTGAAACCTTGAGAGAGCATAAAGGTGTCAAATCTCTTGTAACACTGTCTCGGGGATTGCTTCAATCCATAAAGAGATTTCTTTAACTTACAAACAAGCTTTTCTTTTCCAGGAAGAACAAAACCTTCAGGTTGTTCCAGATAAATATCCTCTTCTAATTCTCCATGTAAGAATGCAATTTTAACATCCAATTGTTCAAGCTCAAGATCATGCATGGCAACAATACTGAGTAAAGTGCGAATAGAGCTATGCTTCACACTAGGAGAAAAGACTTAGTTATAGTCAATACCTGGAATCTGACTGTAACCTTTAGCAACTAACCTTGCTTTATATCTTGTCTCATCATTAGGAGAAACACCTTCTTTCCTCTTGAAAACCCACTTGCAACGAGTAGGTTTCTTCTCTCTAGGTAATCTTACTAAATCCCAAGTGCCATTGTTTTCAAGTGATTCCATCTCATCATGCATAGCGGTCATCCACTTATTACTATCACCAGAAATAATAGCCTCGGAATATGAAGAAGGCTCAGCATTACCTTCAATTTCTTCTGCAACAGATAAAGCAAAAGAAACAATATTGCACTCTTCAATTAACCTGTCAGGTTTGTCAGTACCCCGCCTAACTCTGTCACGTGCAAGATTCCAACTGGGTGGAACAATAGGCTGATTTGGAGTGGGAGTGACATTATCATCATTAACGATGGGTTCATCATGTGCATCAACAATTTCATTACCAG
Organism: Triticum aestivum; assembly: GCF_018294505.1. Taxonomy (NCBI): domain Eukaryota; kingdom Viridiplantae; phylum Streptophyta; class Magnoliopsida; order Poales; family Poaceae; genus Triticum; species Triticum aestivum. The sequence goes on from NC_057797.1 coordinate 2,142,003, forward strand.
ATGTATCACCTGAATCAATAACATGCTCCACCTGAACAGTAGGCTCCTGAACAATAGGCTGCTGTTCACTCTCAAAGGGAACATTAGTAGATGGAATATCATGTAACATAGCAGATTCATTAAAGATAACATTTCTGCTAATAACAACCTTCTGGGTTTCAGGATTCCATAATTTAAAACCTTTAACACCAGACTTATAACCAAGAAAGATGCACTTAACAGCCCTAGGCTCCAACTTTCCATTATCAACATGAGCATAAGCAGTGCAACCAAAAACTCTCAACTTTGCATAATCAGCAGGTGAACCAGACCATACCTCAATTGGAGTTTTCTTATTAAGAGCAATAGATGGTGAACGGTTAATGAGATAACAAGCAGTGGAAGCGGCCTCAGCCCAAAAACGCCTATGCAATCCTGCATTGGACAACATGCAACGGGCTCTGGCAATAATGGTCATGTTCATACGCTCAGCAACACCGTTTTGTTGAGGAGTATAAGGAACGGTGTAATGTCTGACAATGCCTTCAGACTTGCAATAATTCTTGAATTGCTTAGAACAGAATTCCATACCATTATCAGTGCGAAGTATCTTTACCTTCTTTTCAGTTTGTCTTTCAATCATAATCTTCCACTCCTTAAATGCTAAGAGTGCTTCATATTTATGCTTCAAGAAATAAGGCCAAACTTTTCTCGAATAATCATCAATAATAGTCAGCATGTAACTAGCACCACCTAGTGACTTCTTGCGAGATGGTCCCCATAAATCAGAATGCACATAATCAAGAATACCTTCGGTTGTATGAGTCGAAGTGTTGAACTTCACCCTCTTATGCTTGCCGAAGATACAATGCTCACAAAATTTTAATTTACCAGGTTCATATCCATCAAGAAGACCTCTCTTATTTAACTCTGCCAAACCAAGTTCACTCATATGTCCAAGACGCATATGCCAAAGGTTAGCAGCATCACAATCAGAATTCTTTGAAATAGCTGGAGTAGCGTTACCTGAAACGGTAGAACCTCGAAGGTAATAAAGACCATTGGTCGAACTTAAATCACCTTTCATCACAATAAGGGAACCTTTGGTGACTTTCAAAACACTATCTCCACCTGAATATTTGTACCCCTTTGCATCAAGGGCACTAATAGAAATAAGATTTCTCTTCATCTTCGGAATATACCGAACATCTGTCAAAGTTCTGATTATGCCATCAAAAATCTTGATTCGAATAGAACCTATGCCTTCAATCTTGCATGGTGAATTATCAAAACCCAAAACGGAACCAGCAGAAGTAGTGGAATCAAAAGTATTAAACCAATCTCTATGTGGACACATATGAAAAGTACATGCAGTATCAAGTACCCACTCATCATTGGTCTCGGCACATCCAGCAATAACGACAAGAGCATCATCGGAACTATCATCACGAGCAACGTTAGCAGAATTTTCACCTTGTTTGTTTCCTTTCCTCTTTTCTTTATTCTGCAACTTGAAACACTCTGAGATGTCATGCCCGTCTCTCTTGCAATATCTGCAATATTTCTTGTCTCTGGATTGCGACCGGCCCCTGTAGCCGTTCTTACTTTTGCCTCTGTTTCCATTATGTGAGTTCTTCTCCTTTGTCCTACCACGAACAGATAATCCCTCGGCTTGGGATGAACTTGAACCATCATGAGGCACCATTAATTTCATCTTCTCCTTAGAGTTCAAAGCTTCATAAACTTCATTAAGTGTGAGAGTATCACGACTGTATAATATGGTGTCTCTAAAATTGGTATAAGAACTTGGCAGTGAATAAAGTAACATTAAAGCAGTATCTTCCTCTTCATACTTAACCTCCATTTCAGCTAGATCAGATATGATCTCTTTAAATTCTGAAATATGATTCAAAACATTACCTCCCTCGGGTAACCTGTGCAGGAATAATTTCTGCTTCAGATGCATCTTGCTGGTGAGATCTTTAGTCATGCAAATCCCTTTCAGCTTTAACCATAGAGCGGCGGCAGTTTTCTCGCTCAAAACTTCCTGCAAAATATTATTATGCAAATGGAGTTGAATTTGTGACAAAGCCTTGCAATCAATTTTTTTCTCCTCATCAGTCCAGTCCTGAATTCTGTTCTTCCCAAAACTATCCAGTGCTTCATCATAGTCGGACTGTGCCAACAACGCCCGCATCTTGACTTGCCATAGGGTAAACCTTATGTCACGGTCCAACAGCGGAAGATCGTACTTCATGGATGCCATGAGTCGATAAAACTGTGTACACAAAGTAGTACAAGCCGATAGAAAATTCTTGATAGGATTAATATGCGAAGCAGACGAAAAATAGGATAATAGCACCTGAAAATGTCGGGCAGTGGACGTACCAATTGAAGTTGAAAATCTGATTACTAGTACTCAACTAGTACTAGCCTTCGTCACGTACTAGTGCAAGTATTACTTGATAATTCTTTGGACTTGAGCGGTCTTCACGCTAGAAAAAGTAGCAGCGGCGGCAGCGTGTCCTCGGGACTTGTAGCCTATACGTGGGCAGCAGCCACAACTTGGCAGATCCAGCGATGATAAGAAAATAGCCAGCGGCGATCGATCTCGGACACGTAGAGGAATCTCCGAACTTGATCTGGACCCGGTCGACTGCTCACGTAGGAACTCTGGCGGCGATCTCGGCGAAACCTACGATTTGACGAATCGCAGGACGGCGGCGGCGAACCAGACCGCAGCCCTAATTCCACTTGTCTCAAATCTCGTATATGAACCTCAGCTCTGATACCACTTGTTAGATAATAACGAGAATAAACGAGACAGAGAGACACGGATTTTTATGTGGAAACCCTTGCCGAAGAAAACCACGGACGCACGAAGGCGCAATCACTATGAGGAGGAGTATTACAAGCACGAGACGACAGACCGTCTGAGGTGCGACTACATGGGGTATATATGAGGGGCAACACATAGGAGTCCTTGTAGGACAAGTAAACGAGTTGTACTCGTACGCGTCGGTACCAACGCAAAAGGCCCACACCGTATGTACTACGTCTAGTCCAATACGGTACTAGAATTTGGATCACAATTTAACAGTCTATCATCGTTGTCTGAGATTGATGCTATGTAGTAGCTACGGTTAATTATCAGGCTATCAGAAGTTTATGCGTCAATGCGTCAACTTATAATTGAGATGATTGGACACCAATGGAGATGGCTTCAATTTTTAGTTGTTTTTTGCGTGAGACATACTCGGTTTGGGGTCACTGGACTGTATTGTGCGCAACATATATATTGTACGGCAATGTTAAAAATCAGATGTCAGATTCTTAGTCATGACAAATCAGATCTTTTTCATGGTAAATTGTGATGTTGCGACGATGGCAATTTTCTTTAGCAAGGATGGAAAATCCTAGCAAAGATGGAACATGCCAAGGATTTGCCATGCTTGCTAAAAAAAGTTCTCACATGACTTTGCTGCCACTGGCTGGATGTACATTTGTCCCACCTGGTTTCCCCTGGCAGCTGTCATCCAAGAACAACTCTCCCATTGAGATCCATGATTGATCCACCTTTTGCTTTGGATGCAAGAACAACTCCACCTCCTCCCTTGGATCATCTGAAATACTAGAAATGAGTTCATTTTCAGAGTCCCCCAAGTCTGTATGCTTACAGGAGAAGATTTAAAGAATAGCTTCTATGTCTGGTTCACGGAGGCACAAGGAAGTCATGTTTTGCCGTGCCTTATAGGGTTCAATCCTTCAGATAATACAGACAACTCAGATAATTGGGACTTTCTGGACCCATTTGTTGTTGTATTCCTGTATAGCCCTAGCTCTAACTTTTATTGTTGTTGATGTTGTGCTACTTTATTATCATCTTAGTCCGTTTTCTATAATGTCCAGACTTTTATTATGGTGGCTCTAAACCGCTGGGTGTGAGGACTATGTGGTCTACTTGGTAGCTGAGGTCGATCTGTGGCCCAGTTGTGGTGGTTTCTTTTGCTTCGTTGCTTTTCTCTTCAGTAGTTGTACTTTGTCCTAGGTTGTTTGAACCAGGTGGTTTTCATTAATGAGGATTGGAGGGGGCGGCCCTTCTTATGATAAAAAAATTGCCCTAGTTCTAACTTAGTGATAGCTTAGTTTTTTTTTGCTTTGTATAAATCTTTAAAAGTTCTATAGAAGTACAGTATTGGAAGAAATTGTTACAATTTAGGGTTTAAAAAATATTATTTGTTTTTTTATTTTATGTTCTTGTCTTTTCTACACTAGTAATTGAGCACGTGCAACGCATGTCCAATTCAATTGTATATTGAGGAGTTTTACTTTGCCTGTCTTCCACTCTGACGACCTCCCTTTGGCTACACGGATGTTGCCCAAGGTTTATCCTTGAGAATCTGAGCTATGATGACAAAATGTTTCCCCCGCTTTATATTATAAAGCAGCCATTGAGCACCACATCAAGTACAACAAACAAAAAGAAGGTTCAAGTAGCCAAAGTGCGAAAAAAGAAAAAATAAGTCTAGTTGGGGGCACATCACAGAACACCCCTACAAAGATAAAGAAGCTAATCGAGCCGGGGGAGCTAGACGTGAGGCAATGGACTGGAGCTCGACGATGACCCTGTTGATGTTGTCTCAAGCAAGCCGCTTGCTAAGCAGCCTCCATAGCTGTAAGAAATCACACATTTTATAAATTGCGCCAGTCGCACGCAAGAGGATCACATGTTCAATCACCAACTTATTGTGAATGTTCCATCGCGTCCAGACGAGGGCACCCATAACCACCCAAAGGACAGGACGCAGAGGGCAAGGGGGGGGGGGGGGGGGCTGAGGACCTCCCAAAACATGTCCAGTAGGTTGGCGTGGCACCACCTGCCACCCACAGCCTCCCTAAGGCAACTCGAGAGGAAATGCGCCGGAAAACATAAGAAAAAACTATGGGGGAGAAAGGAAAAAAAATAGCATAAATAGGTTTGCCGAGCGGACGGAGTGTCAGGCTACTGGTAACTCCTGACTTTCCGTAAGTTTAGAAAGGGAATGATAAATGTTTGTCGAGTTTCCTTTGGGGGGCAGTCGGCAAGTCTTTGCCGTCAATGGTCTATTTGGGCAAGTCTTTGCCGAGTTCCTTTTTTGTCATACTCGGCAAAGGTCAGTTTTTTTTGTCTAGTTTCACTTCTTAGCTGAGTTGCTTCTCCTGCGATCCTATCTTACCATTCTTCTATCCTTCTTCATCACGGGACAGAAGCATAACGCTGATCTATGGACGAAGGGAGGTATCAGAAAATTCATTATGACCTAGACCTAAACCAGGCTGATATTGAACAGAGGAGGAGTTCTTGTTACGACTTCTCGCTGGCACCAAAAGAAGTTTCGCCTGATTCGGACCTACTCCCTCCGTCCCATAATATAAGAACGTTTTTGACACTACACTAGTGTCAAAAACGTTCTTATATTATGGGACGGAGGGAGTTGTAGTGTCAAAAACGTTCTTATATTATGGGACGGAGGGAGTAGGTGATTTGCTACTTATGCATGTTAAAGTATGTATACGGTGTACATATAAACCGTATACATGTCTGGGCGTGTGCGTGTTGTAACCAGGTAGTTAGGATATGTTTAGCTTGATCTCTATCCTTTGTATAGATTATGACTTGGAGATCAATCCTACAACAACCTAACTACCTAAACCCTGTAATCTCTTGTGCCTATATATAACACGCAACGCGTCCCTGCTAAGGCATACGCTTAACCCATCTTTACATGGTATTCAAAGCCTCTCCTCTACGCACATCTCCTGCGCCGCCAAAAAAACCCTCGCGCCGCCATGTCTTCCTCAAGCTCCACCGTAGCCGCTCCATCTGTGCTGATCCCTATCGCTGAGAAACTCCATCGCTCCAACTTCAACATCTGGCGTGCGCAGGCTCTGGCCACAATCCGTGGCGCTCAGCTGGTCTCCTACCTCGATCCAGAGAGGGAGGAACCGGCGCCCAAGCTGTCGGACAAAGACGGCAAGGTCACCGATGTGCCGAACCCGGCATATGAGATCGACAAGGCTCGCGACTCTCAGGTTCTGAGTTTTCTTTTCAATTCCATCTCACCCCCTGTGATGGTTCAGATCGCAACATGCACCACGGCGTCAGTAGCATGGAGTGCAATCACAGAGATCTTTATCTCCCAGACGCAGGCGGCCATCGTCAATACAAGGAAGGCCCTCTCCACCACCAAGAAGGGAAACTCCACCATCGCTGAGTATCTTGGCCGCATGAAGGCCCTCAGTGATGAGATGGCTGCCATCGGCAAGCCGCTCACGGACGATGATATCGTGTCGTATATCCTTGCTGGCCTGGATTTCAACTACATGTCATTCGTCTCCTCCATCTGCGCCAGGACCATCCCCATCAAGCCCAACGAGCTCTACACGCAACTCATCAGCTTCGAGAGCCGCCTCGCCATGTTCGAGGGTGGCAACTCGTCGTCCCACTCATCCGCGAACGCTGCCTCCCGTGGCGGTCGCGGTGGCTTCCCTCGCGGCGGAGGCCGCGGCAGGAACGGACGCGGCCGTGGCCACGGTGGTGGCCGTGGCAATGGAGGCAACGGCGGCCGCGGGAACGGCCACGGTGGGCGTGGCCAAGGAGGCGGGGGACGAGATGATCTCCCTGAAGTGTCCTGCCAGATCTGCAAGAAGCCGAACCACACGGCTATAGAGTGCTACAGGCGCTTCGACATCGCATTCACCAAGAAGAAGAGTGCGAGCGCAGTGTCCAACTCCTCCTACGGCGTCGACACCAATTGGTACGTTGACACAGGCGCCACAGATCACATCACCGGAGAGCTCGACAAGCTCACCATGAGGGAGAGATACAACGGCCATGACCAAGTGAACATGCCCAACGGAGCAGGTATGAAAATTACTCATATTGGTCAAGCATATGTTCGTACTCCCACTCGTAATCTTCATCTAAAAGATGTCCTTTACTCACCTAAAGCCACAAAAAATCTTGTTTCTGCTCATCGTCTATCTCAAGACAATAATGTGTTTCTTGAAACTCACCCTCGTTTCTTCTTCATTAAGGACAAGGCAACGAGGAGCACCCTCCTCCACGGCAGGTGTAGAGCCGGCCTCTACCCCCTATCATCAGCTTCTTTAGGCCCGGGCAGGCATGCTTTTGGTGCCACCAAGATCTCTCCGTCAAGGTGGCACGATCGACTAGGTCATCCGTCTTTGAAAATCATTCAGCATGTTCTTAGCAAGAACAAAATTCCTTTTTCAGTTCATGAGTTGAATAAAGAGGGGGTGTGTGATGCATGCCAACAAGGCAAAAGTCAGAAACTTCCCTATCCGCATTCTAGTAGTTTCTCGAATGCTCCTTTAGAGCTTATTTATTCTGATGTATGGGGACCTGCCCGTGATTCTATCAATAAAAAGAATTATTATGTGAGCTTTATTGATGATTTCAGTAAATTTACGTGGATATTTCTTCTTAAGCATAGGTCAGAGGTCTTTAAAGTGTTTCATGAATTTCAAGCACTTGTAGAAAGACTCTTTGATCGCAAAATCATCACCATGCAAACCGACTGGGGTGGTGAGTATGAGAGGTTAAATTCCTTTTTTCGCCAAGTCGGCATCACACATCATGTTTCCTGCCCGCATACTCATCAGCAAAACAGCTCCGCTGAAAGGAAGCATCGTCACATTGTCGAGGTTGGCCTCTCACTACTAGCTCATGCGTCTATGCCCCTCAAATTTTGGGATGAGGCATTCCTCGCTGCCACGTACTTGATCAATCGCACACCCAGTAAGGTGATCAATCTTGAAACTCCACTAGAAAAATTGTTTCATGAAACACCAAACTATCATGCTCTTCGTACTTTTGGGTGCGCATGTTGGCCTAACCTTCGTCCTTTCAATGCTCGCAAGCTTGAATTCCGCTCCAAGCAATGCGTTTTCCTTGGCTACAGTAACCTTCACAAAGGTTTCAAGTGTCTAGACATAACTGCTGGACGTGTTTATATTTCTCGGGACGTTGTGTTCGATGAAACGGTGTTTCCCTTTGCCAAGTTAAACCCTAAGGCCGGTGCATCTATCAGATCCGAAGTCCTTCTCCTCTCTGAAAATCCCTCCTCCTTACCTCTTGATCATGGGGACGAACATATAGCTAATGATCACTTGGGTAATTCTCATGAAAATTCTGCTATAAATTTTGGAGGAAATTCGGTTGTGCACTATGATTTTATGCAGCAGCAAAGGACAAGCGCAGAGCACGAGGAGGATTCAGGTGCTGCACCTGGAGCTGACAGCGGCGATCCCGGTGTGGATCCACCCTCGCCTGCCGCGCCAGGCAGTGGCAGTGCACCCGCCTCGGGGTCAGCCGGGCCACCAGCGGCCGACCACGCGTCCCCTCGCGGCCCCGCAGGTGAGACCACGACAAGCCAAGGCGGGCCCAGCGGCGCAGGTGGGCCAACCGCACTCACGCGCCAGGAGAGGCGCCTCTCCGCGTCATCTGGTGGGCCTCGCCAAGTGGCCCAACGAGAACTGGCTCTGGCTCCGAGGAAATCAGCCTCAGATCAGGTGCTGGATCGTCTGCCGCGCCGGATCCCGCCGGATCTTCTGTGCAGTGACCCTCTGCTGCAGATTCTGTGCCGCTGAGAACCAGATCACAGCATGGAATTTTGAAGCCCAAGGTTCGGACGGATGGCACGGTCAGGTATAGTAATGCTCGTTTTGGTGGCCTAGCTGTCACAGGTGAGCCAGGAAACTTGGTTGAGGCTTTTGAAGATAAAAATTGGAAAAATGCTATGGATGAAGAATATAATGCTCTTATTAGAAACAAAACTTGGCACTTGGTTCCCCCAGCAAAAGGCAGAAACATAATTGATTGTAAATGGGTTTACAGAGTCAAAAGAAAGTCCAGTGGAGAAATAGACAGATACAAGGCTAGATTAGTAGCAAAGGGTTTTAAACAGCGGTATGGTATTGACTATGAGGACACGTTTAGTCCTGTTGTTAAAGCAGCTACTATCAGACTTGTTCTTTCTGTTGCAGTATCAAATGGTTGGAGTCTTCGTCAATTGGATGTGCAGAATGCGTTTCTTCATGGCGTTCTAGAGGAGGAAGTCTACATGAAACAACCACCTGGGTATGAGGTAAAAGACAAATATCATTATGTGTGCAAACTTGACAAGGCATTATATGGTCTGAAACAAGCACCTAGAGCATGGTATTCTAGGTTGAGTGATAAACTTCAAAAGCTTGGCTTTCGACCTTCACAGGCTGATACATCACTTTTGTTCTATAAGAAGGGAAAAATAATCATCTTTATGTTGGTATATGTTGATGATATTATTGTGGCCAGCTCATCACAAGATGCGGTCAGTGCATTGTTGGAAGATCTCGAGAGAGACTTTGCACTTAAAGACCTTGGCGATTTGCACTACTTCTTGGGAATAGAAGTAAAAAAGGTAACTGATGGGATAGTCTTAAGTAGGGAAAAATATGTGTCTGATATATAAAGGTCAGGTATGATGAGTTGTAAAGTTTCAAACATGCCACTCTCAACCACTGAGAAACTTTCCAAGGAAGAAGGGGAGCCCTTGGTAGCCGAAGCAGCCACAAACTATAGAAGTGTGGTAGGTGCCTTACAGTACTTGACACTTACAAGGCCTGACATATGTTTTCCTCTCAACAAGGTGTGTCAGTTCTTGCATGCCCCTACTCTTCAGCATTGGACTGTAGTGAAGAGAATTTTGAGATATCTCAGAGGTACTATGAGTACTGGATTAAAATTCACAAGGTCAAGCTCAAATGTGGTAAGTGCCTTTTCAGATGCAGATTGGGCAGGTTGTCCTGATGATAGAAGGTCAACTGGTGGTTTTGCTGTTTTCTTTGGACCAAACCTCATATCTTGGAGCTCACGAAAACAAGCCACTGTGTCTAGATCCAGCACTGAGGCTGAATACAAAGCCCTAGCAAATGCCACGGCTGAGTTGATATGGGTTCAAAGTCTGCTTGGTGAACTAGGTATAAGTCATTCTTCTGTTGCACGATTATGGTGTGACAATATTGGTGCTACTTATCTGTCAGCAAATCCAGTGTTCCATGCAAGAACAAAGCACATTGAAGTAGACTATCATTTTGTTCGTGAAAGAGTAGCCAAGAAGCTATTGGACATTCGTTTTATTCCTACTAATGATCAGGTTGCAGATGGCTTTACTAAAGCATTGTCATGGCGTAAGTTGGAAGAATTCAAGAACAATCTCAACTTGATAAAGTTGTGATTGAGGGGGCGTGTTAAAGTATGTATTATAGATGTATACTGTGTACATATAAACCGTATACATGTGTGGGCGTGTGCGTGTTGTAACCAGGTAGTTAGGATATGTTTAGGTTGATCTCTATCCTTTGTATGGATTATGACTTGGAGATCAATCCTACAACAACCTAACTACCTAAACCCTGTAATCTCTTGTGCCTATATATAACACGCAACGCGTCCCTGCTAAGGCATACGCTTAACCCATCTTTACAATGCACACTACCACCTCATACATTTCAGGTATCGCCCTCCGGCACTGACCACGGGTCTTCTGTAGTCACTTGATCATCGTTCTTTGGTTCGGTGCTTTCACAAGTCCTCACAAACAGAAGATATTATCCCTTTTGGGAGTCAGAAACTCTGAGAATCTGCATGCATGGTTGTTGTACTCGGCTGAAGGAGGTGATTGTCCACCAAAAGAATGCAGTTCCGTACTTACCTACTTAATTACCTTCCAGCCTTGTACAAAAATATACGTACTCCACATAAGTGTTGGCTGTTCTTGGTCTGTTGATGATAACAGGGAGGTTTTTACTTTGTCTTCAATCTCTTTCTGTCGCCATCTAGAACATATTAAATAATACGTTGTACTTGCTCCACAGGAACAAGAGCCATTACTGAAATGTTGTCTGTTGAATCTAGATGGTTAGATTTAAGTCATGACTTTTTTATTTTGTTTGTTTGAGAAAAGATTCAAATCCTGATTGTACAATGGGAGGACCTAGCGGGTAGGCCAGATATTTTTTGAAAAAGCATTACTGTATATATCAACTACGGACCTAGCGGGTGGACCAATTTGGCTTCTTTCTCCCCAGTTCAGCCTCCCCTCCCCGCCCCCTCCGGCGGCCCACCCCGTGGCCGCAGAACCACGGCAGCTGAGAAGAGCAGCCAGGCGGTAAGTCTGCCTCAGTGTTAATTTGCCTGCTTATTCATGTCATGCTTGGTTAAAATCAAAATCTGTAGCTGCCCCCAAACAGCCAATTATCCCTAAATCCCCAGTACCGATGTTCCGAAGTGCTTTTGGAGTCTGTTCCTCCTGATGTGGAGGCTGTGGCTACCAAAGATCTCTATGGTTTCTGTGACCAAACCTTTTCATCATAATCAACACACAACCATTTTCATAAAAAGAAAGTGCTACACTGCTGCTTGTTGTTATTGTGTACTAGATGACCAGTTGCGCCAAATGGCGCAAAGACCTATTTAAAACCATGTTCGTGTTGAAAATATTAGTATTTTTTCAATAACCGTATATTTGAGTACATTTGGTAAGAACTTATACCCCTATATATAAAGGAAATTAAATGCAAATATTTTCTTAAGGTAATAATGCCACAAATTAGATCGTCGGTAGGTCAAGATAGTTGAGTCTGCAATTACGAACTCCGAGTAGCTGTAAACTTGCATTAAAAAAAAGAGTAAACACAAGTGACACAATAAAATGTACTCCCTCCGTTCCTAAATATTTGTCTTTTTAGAGATTTCAAATGGACTACCACATACGGATGTATATAGACATTTTATAGTGTAGATTCACTCATTTTGCTCTGTATGTAGTCACTTGTTGTAATCTCTAGAAAGACAAATATTTAGGAACGGAGGGAGTACTTAATACATGAACTCGTGAACATTGTGTACAAGAGAAGTTAATAGAAATAGTGGTCAATTACATCATATAATTTGGTTCTATACTCTTGTGTATATATCCTGAATGCTACCCCGTTGTGATCAATTCTTTGTCCTTCGAATCGAATGGCACAGCTACTTCCCCTTGTGGAAAAGAAAGGGGGACTTTGTAATACCCATAAATGTAAACTTATAATTGAAAAAAAAACGCCACAAGCACCATATATAAGGACATCAAATCAGTTCATAGGCTCATTCTTCAATTGACATTCTGGACATCAAATCAAAATTATGAGGTATTGTTGTGAATTGCAAAACTTCTAAAGCAGGTGCTAGCCTCAGAACATCCTTCAGTATGTACCTACCAAAAATGATAGTCAGATTAATAAAATACATATCCCTTTTTAGAAGGGGAAAGACACAATCATCTAAAATAGAGAAACTTGGCGGCATGCGGCATAAATAAGATATTGCTCATGCTCGCTTGAGACAAGGAATATAGCTAAAGAATTTTCCAAACCCTGAGAACGAACTACAATAAACAGCCAAGAAAATTCTAATATTCTAGATATGCTGGACACATGGATGTTACTACAAAAAGGGAAGGCATCAACAAGCATAAGTATCTCATTTTTAGCTACCAATATTTGCAAATATTCTGTTATGGGAAACTATTTAATGGTAGAAACTCTGAAAGACGCAAACAGTCATTCTTCACATCATCATCTTGCTGGTGACCAAATAAACACTATTGTTTCATTATCTCATGACAAGCTATATCAATCGCATATATACGGTTATTAGTTCTTCTGGCCTGCCACATCCATCGAACCTTATCCTGTTGGTGACCAAATAAACACTATTGTTGTAAGGTTCTCTTTATCCTGTTGCTATTGCTTGCTCATGGCATGTAGTCCCTCTGTCCGGAAATACTTGTCGGAGAGATGGATGTATCTAGATGTATGTTTGTTCTAGATGCATGCATTTTCATCCATTTCTAAGACAAGTATTTCCGGATGGAGGGAGTACTACCTCTGTACCATTTGGCGCCGACACCCATTTGAAACCATGTTCTCATTGAAAATATTTGCTTTTTCAGTAACTTTATGTTTGAGCAAGCAAATATTTGCATCTTCAGTAATTTTACGTTTGAGCAAGCACGTGTGATACAAACTTAGACCCCTTTATATAAAGAAAATGTGAATAGGCTTGTGGTAAAGCTTTCTTTCAGTATCAATGTATTTTGCATAACATTTCAATGCACACAACCCTTCTTTCTTATAATATGACCAGGGACAGAGCCAAAATTAAGGTCGCCAAGGAAATACAACACTTCTTAGAGTTTCAAAATTACTGGGAGCAGTAATGATGAAAATCTCGACTTGTTTCTCACAAAAGAAAAATGCTACCACTCCCTCCGTACCAAAATATTAGGCATTTTGGCGGTCTAAATTTAACTGCAAAAACGTCATTTATTTTGGTATAGAGGTAGTACATGCCATGAAGACGTATGAAAGTGTCGAACAGGAAAATAACACAATAAAAAACAGCTTCGTTTCCATCTTTTCAGGCGAAAAGCATCAACTCCAATTAGATAGTATCTGTATAACCTCTTTGCTCAAATAAAACCAAGCCTCTTCCTTGACTTGATTATTTTCAAGCACATTTGGAGATCAAACAGATAATCTACTTAGATATTGCTATCCAAACACATAACCTATTTCATCTGAACTCTACTCATACAGACGTGATAGCGCATGCCACTTGTCCTGAAACACTGAATATGGAGTTAATTAATAGTATGTACCTGCACTTCCAAGAAAGGTAGGAATTATTGAGGATTTCATAAAATGAAGAAAAGTAATTGACTGAATGTCGTGCCAGACTTCATGTCTAACAGTCACCGGACTAATACACTTGAAATCTGATCGTATGAAGTTTAATACATCACTGGAGAAATCTCACATTCAACAATATAGAGTGGCCCTGAGTGACTACCTACTAAACATCGCCAATCATTTCACTAACTCAACTCCATAACAAAAACAAGCTCACATGTGTGTACATATGAGACATGCAGGAAATATTTTAAGGATAAACAAGAATGCATAAAAATAGAAGCGGATAAGCCAATCCTATACCTTGGCATTGACGAAGCGGATAAGCCAATCCTATACCTTGGCATTGACCAACTATTTCGAGAAGTTCCTAAGCCTACAGGTCTTCAGCTTATCCAAGACCTTATATATAGATTATGTCAAAAACAAAATGCAAGATTACGATTGTGATCTAGATAGGACTTGAACAAAAGTTATGTAAATTAGGAATACTTTATAAAAATTACTACATGTTTACAAATATACTCTACAGCTCATTTCAAAGTTCTTGACCTTCTCGAAATAAAAAAAAAGATTTCAAGTGAGGTCGACATTGAGAAACTACTGCAGTTCTTATTCACTCAATACGAACAATAAAGGTTTTTAACAAATGCATATAGGCATTCATGATGAAGAAATCAAAGGAAGTAGTTATTGACCTGTGTCGCGCCAGTTCAAGTGGAATGAAGCCGTATTGATGCCACAATAACATCCACCCCAAAATAAACTGAAATATTTTCCGATGTCGAAGAGTCATAATTATCTGTCGATCAAAGTTCAAGATCAGAAGTTACAAAAAATAACAACAAGACTTTGGAGTCTTGGAAAATCATTGATATCTTCGATGCACATTTTTTTTATAGATGCATGTCGAAATGAGCAAGCAAATGGGATGAGGGGAACTCAAGCTAGATTCTGCACACAATAACAGTGAGGGGTCTAACTGGAGCACCTTATGCTGCAACAATATATCTAAGTACCGCTGGCACGAGAGTTCGCCATATAGTATAGCCTGCCCAACTTACTATGCAAGAATGCAAGTACTACTACATATTCATTTGTAATATTACTATTGTAGCTCCTCAGGATACTATAAAATACATGAATGGAAGCAAGAATAAAAATAAAAACAGTAGAGCAGACAGTTTATTTAGTATAGCAGTTCTTTCTGATCGAGGGATTTGGAATAACAGCAAGGACCAATACAAATTCTTTCTGAGGTGTGTCAGAATATCAGCTGTTTTGCACGTACAAACTTTGATCATGAAAAATCTGACATAATAAAAGATAAGAAAGGTGGAGACAGATAACTTCAATGGAAATGCTAATTTAGTGGAGGTCTATCTACTGAAGGTGCTAAATGCTATTTTTTTCAAACTTAGATGGTGAAATATTTGTACATGAGAAGCAGGTGACTCACAGAAAGAGCCCATGACTCTCTGCTTGCTGCAGAACAGCTAACTTTTCAGCATCTCTTAACAGACATGACACAATTCTGCAAAAAACAAATTGAGTAAAAGGCGAACGTCAATCTAATTTCAAATGTTAACAACTGTGTGTATTTCTCGAGATTTCAGAGATAAAACAAAATACTAACTAATTTACTGTCGAGATTCAACTAACTGGAAAATGGAGAAAGCAGACAATCGAAGATTATCAAATATAACAGTGAGAAAACTGTAAAGGAATGTCATTTAAGATAATAATAAAGAGACATGTAATGGGACTTACATCTGAATGGTGATCCAACAAAATCTTCATGGTTGCATCCTGCTTCTGTTCAGCAGCGACATACAACAGTGTCCCATGATTCCTTTACATTCTTGTACAGTTTAAAGCATTTTTGTACTGTCCAAAGCATTTTTCATGGAGATAATCATGATATGTGATCATGCAGAAATTCTTTTGCCTTTTGAAAAAAATTGGTTGTAGTTGAAAATATATACATTCTAACTTTTTCAAGTAGTACTAAAACATGCTCTCATACAATGGTCAATCATAAAAGGTCGCTTAATAAATCATTTTAAATTCCACCAAACTTCTCGATGATTATCTCAGGGTGCTCAATATACTACAACTTGAAGGCATGCACCCAAATAGACGAACATGTTACAAAGAAGAATCTGTGGGATATAGTACTACACTGACACAGAGAAATTCATAGTTTTTTTCAGAAAACAATGAAGGATCAGAGTATTGCTGGGTTGGTACAGTATCCCAGTGTTAATGTATATACGGTGGAAGTTTAGGAATGAGTTCACTTCTTTAACAAAATAGGAAAAGTGTGGCCTATAGCATGAAGAATAAATGCAAGAAAGTAAACGGATGGGCAGGGAACCATTATTTAAATTTCCATGGTGAATTTCCCTACAAAAGTCTGCAGCAGGAACGCACATGATAGAACAAAAAAGCCATGTATATATATAAAATATACAGAACAGATATAAGAGGAAGTTGTCATCCATACATTGAACTTCGCAATATAAATCATGTCCAGTTCCCTAATAGGCCAAAAGATGTCACCGGATCACAAAGAACTTCTTGAGAGAACATACCATGCCCTCCAGCAGCAAATCCTTGCAAACTTAACTGCTCCAACATGAATAGGTGCATACCTTTGAGTAGTTACCTTCCTTCAAGATCAACGCTTTGAGCTCCATCGAATGCTTGTCTTGCCAACTGCTTCGAGTACTTACCTTCCTGCTAGTAAACAGATCAAGCCAAACAACCAATATGCTTCAGAGAGAAACATGTCCAAATGCGTTGCCACAGAGAAGAAGAAAACTGCATACAAAAACAATAACCAAAAGAAAATATAGCTTAAAGAGGAAGCACAAACCTTGATAGGCAAAACAGCAAACGATGAACAAGCGGCAGTTTAGAAGAGCAGGCAACAACATCACCTGTAAAAGTATTCAGAAACCAACAAGCCAGATCAAGCAAATAATTTGGTAGCAAGAGGATGCTCCATTTTTTATGTAGTATGTACGTAACCATGATTTACAGATACTGAAGCTAGACCATAAAGGCTACTTTCTTAATTTACACTTGCAGTATCACATACCAAAATGGATGCAGTTTTTACATGTAGTAATTAGACTGTTAAAAGGCAAATGTAAATCTATAGATGCTAGAACATATGAATGTTGTTTAACTTGTAGAATATTGATCCAAGAGCATACCATTGGCTCCACGCCTCTGCCTGCTCTCAAGTAAGGTTTCTGTTTCATTTTCCAAAGGGGTTTCAGTGTATAATCACTTTGAGTCATCGGTTAGAGAACAACATTCAAAGTCGTATGAATCTGCAGAAACATCCAGACAAGTGATTCAGCGAACTTCCACAAAATATTTGGAGCTAATTCAACATTGATCGGTCACTGGTCCAGTAAACAAATTATACTTTCTAGTTAAAATACATCATGTTTTTACTAATATGCAGAGCAGCTTTAGCACCCATTAATCACTGGCTCTGGAAAAGAAATTCTGGTTGCTATTTAAACTACTGATGGCAAAGGTATTTAAACTACTGATGACAATGGGATTGAAAACTGTACATTTAGTCATCTCTCACCATAGTGCGTCTTTTTTCCATTCAGTGAGAACTTGCAAATTCCTTCAAATCGCAACAACAGCTAGCACACAAGCAAGCTTCTAGCATCGCCTCCTGATGTTCTCTTCAGCTATTTCAGTTCTTCACTGTGAAGGAACAAAAATAATCAGGCGAGCATGTATAAAAACAATAAGCAGATGGTGTATTGCATTTTGCAACCCACAGAAAAAAATCTAGATGTCCTTCCTTTATTAGCAAGCAACAACCATTACCTGGTGCATATATAAACAATCTACTGGATTTTATAATCCATAGATTAATTATCTGTGTAGTTAGTTGTCCTTTATTAGCAAGGAACAACTATTACTTGCTGCATATATTTCTCTCAAAGTACTAACCTGAGCAGGTACTGCAGTCTATTGGGAATTATCAAGAAGGTACAAAAACTGGGCACACTACAAACATGGATATCAACCAAGGACATATGAACACTCAATCAACCAGGAAGCAAACCACCAGGACAAGCATAAGTAAACAAGAACCCAATTTTTCCTAACGAGATCCGATGAAAAAACCCACAAACAGCACGACAGGTATAGCAGGCAAACACCAAAACATATAGACAACAAGCTGGCTGTACAAACGCCCGAATTCATGGACTATCTACCAAGAACTAACCAACCAGGCCAATTAGAGCAGATCTAACCTTGTTGGTTAACAACACGGATGTCGCACGAACCATCAGCCCGAGCAGCAAGCCGAAGGATGAACAACGTACTGGACGATCTTGCACCAGCAAGGGAAGGAGAAGTAAAAGAGGAAAACAGAACAACACAACGTAAGCTAAAGCAAAGTTGACAGGGCCATGCAAAAAGCAAAACGAGGGCGGCATCGAACCTCAACCGTAAGCAACAGCCGAAGGAACGAGGACCATGCCGAGGAGTCGGATCCGCCACTCCTCGCCGCCTTCCCCATTCGTCGGCCTCCGCGTATGGTCTAAATTAATAAATGAGCCAATTTGAGGAGTTGTTATCCTCTAAACAATACTCAGATAATTCTATTTGCTATGATGATAATTATGTACCTGCAGATTACTCGGCATACCAAATTTCTCCAATCGGGTACTTCTCTCCGCGACACATGAATATACGAGCAACTAATTTTCTTGGTCCTATTTATTTGTTCTCCTATCTGCAAATATCATGTTTAGGAAGTCCACATATTAGTAATTTCAGACACGTACATTAGAGAAAATGCCCAGCTAACAATCCAATTAGATATACATGTGCATGTATGTCTATACACCTAGCAACCATAGCAAGCCATGAACAGCAAGTCGTAAAGGAATTGTAAGAAGAAGGAATCTAGGGGAAAACTCAGCCCCAAATCAGATTAGCCAATGAAGAAAACTGCCATTGTTTTGACCACGGAATTCGACCAGACAAGAGGAAAATCAACAGAGAACAAGACGTGGTCACCTATAGACTGTAGTCAAGCCGCCCTGGAAGGCGAGGTCGCTGGTGCAGGCCGACGCCGGCGGAGACCCTCTCCCATTCGAAGACGCGTCTCCCTCTCTCTCCTGCAGATCGAATCAAGCGCCACCGCCTTCGCCGGGAAGCTCGCCTCCGCACCCGGGAGATGCGGGAGGGGGGTGGTGGAACAGACGAGGCTATGAAGCACCACCGCCTCCCCCTGCGACGTGTGCTGGAACCACCACTATGCCTCGAACTCGTCCTCAGGTCACCGCTGCACCGCGCGCGAATAAGAGGGCGAAGCTCCTAGCCGAGGACCCGGCCACCGCGCGCGAAGAAGAGGGGCGCAGCTGCTGCTCCCCTCATCCGGATCGAGGCCGCGCCCTCCCCTCCATGGCTGTCCTCCTCGGCTGCGGCCGTTTCTCCATCGTCGACCAGCAGAGACGGCGACTTCTGCCTCTCTGCACCGCCGCGCGCCCCGCCATGTCCTCCGCTCCTTGCCGCCGGCTACCAGCTCTCCGTCCGGCCCAAGCTCACAACCTCCCTTACTCCTCCACCACTAGTGCAGAACCGGGCAATAGCACCGGTTTGTAAGGCCCTTTAGTGCCGGTTACATAACCGGCACTAAAGTGTGGTCACTAAAGCCCCCCCCCTTTAGTACCGGTTCAACACGAACCGGTGCTAAAGGGCAACCACGTGGCACGAGCCAGCTCCGGGGGCCGGGAGCCCTTTAGTACCGGTTGGTAACACCAACCGGTACTAAATGTTTTTGTTTTATTTTTTATTTTTCAATTAAATTTGTGTTATCAATTTAATTTAGGATTGTTTTACGTTATAATTAGTTGTAGTCGTCATCATCATCATCATCATCATCGCATATTAATAAATAAATAAACTCTAGCTAGCTAAAAATCATCGTAGTCGTCTAATTATATATACCACACTACTTAATCATCATAGTCATTACCGCTAGCTATCTAATCATCACCAACACTGGCTAGCTTAAAGATGAAACATTCACTTGTAACAGAAGCAAAGATATCATCGAGTTCAACATAATCATCACC
This sequence comes from Triticum aestivum, assembly GCF_018294505.1. Taxonomy (NCBI): domain Eukaryota; kingdom Viridiplantae; phylum Streptophyta; class Magnoliopsida; order Poales; family Poaceae; genus Triticum; species Triticum aestivum. The sequence goes on from NC_057797.1 coordinate 2,161,889, forward strand.
AACATCGAAGTTCAGGACACGGACATGAGACAAGTACTAATTAATTAATTAAGAGCATGAACTAGTAGCTAGCTACTCCTGCTGCTCCCTCTCAGGTAGAATAGCATAGAACATGTATAGCTCTCCTGATTCATCATACTGGAGCATGCAGATGAATCTGTCTCCTAATCTTGGGTTGCGCTTCTCCTTGCTGCCTCCTAGTACTTCTCTGCGATCGTTAACAATTTTGCTCCAATCTTTCACTATCAAGCATTCTTCGCTTTCAGAAATCCTGAATGCACTCATGTGCAATGTAGGAAATCTTGGCCGTAAGCTAACCATTGACATGTGACCTTTAGTCTCGATTCACTGAGGCACAACTGTCATCGGAAGTCCCTGTTGAAGAACATCGTATAGTAATTAATATACTAAGCAATGAAAGTTTAGCTTCAAAAATAATGTATGCAAAAGATGCACTAATTAAGGACAAATAGTTAAAATCTTACCATCTTTCGATTATAGATGTGACCGTAGTTCAATACGATCACCATTGGTCGCACGTTTTGAGTACTAACATTTCTAAGTTCAGGAAAAAAATTGTCTTGACGTTATTAAGATCCTCAAGCCATGAGACATAATGACTTATCTCCTCGCAGTTTAGTTGAGCCCCGGGGCAGTAGTAGGTCCTGTCTACCAAGCGCCGGACATGTTTGCTTGAACCGAAATAAGCTGACAATACAAATTAGTTGTCAACTATTTTTGAATAAACTGTATCAAAGACATAAACATATGCATGAATGGTTGAGAAAAACTCACATAATGGTAGAACTGGAGGCGTTTGCACATCGACCCAGATGTCTATATTACCTTCAATATCATCTTCCGGACGAATATCAAAGGTGATAACCATATCAGGCTCAAATGCATAAGCCTTGCATAGTGCTTGCCAAGTTTTGCATTCAAAATGGGTGTATGTGTCTCCATTATATAATTTGACGTTGAAAGTATACCCATGCTCCGTCTTCAAGTAAACTCTCTTTACCTCCATATCATCTATAGCACTAAAACCTATCTTATCCAAGACAAAAATTCTTGCATGGCAGGGGATGCGCTAGTAGAATAGTGAAAATTTAAAATTATAAGTTGAAGCAAATGAAGCATAAGTTTTGCATTCAAATAATAATTGCCAAAGTGACTTACTGTATCAACTTCGAATGTCTCATCCAGCTTGATGCTGAAGCGCCTACCATCAACAAGGAAATTTCTGTCGCACAGGCCGCGCTGGTCTTCACAGTGTTCGCACATAATGAAATCATTTTCGTCGTCAGATGACATTTCCTATGTTCATATAGGTGAAACATTAAACCCCTATTACTATCTAACATTAATTAATATCTTGCCAAATATATATTCATCTAACATTTGACATTAATATATCTAACTAAACCCATATTAAAATTCTATCATATGAATGAAACATCGTTTGAAAAAGACGACTAAACAAGTTTGCTTAAAACTTATTTATTCTTAAATTTCCACCCTCAACGGAGGGGCTCTTGTACAAAATAGACTAATTACTAAGTAATAACCCCATAGAATCTATCTATATAAACATAAAGAGGCAATCGTGTCAGGAAGCGGGTTTTTCTTAAATAAACAGAAAAACGCATTAACAAATAATATTTTACTTAGATCATCAAATCTCAGATACCTAAATTTTCTTACTAAAAATAGACTAGTTATATTAATTATTGAACTAGTTCAAATCTCATATACCTAAATAAACTAGTTCGACAATTTTCTTACTAAAAATAAACTAGTTATATTAATTATTTAACTAGTTCAAATCTCTAGTTCGACAATTTTCTATCTAGCTAATTCATCTAACATTCGATCATCTAATTAACTTTTCTAAAGAACAGAAAAAAGTAAAAAAAAATGTTTGTCTGTGTGTATGTGTATGTGTGCATGTACGTGTACGTATATATGTGTGTATATATGCATGTGTGTGTGTCCCCGTACGCCGCCGCCCCGTACGTACGGGGCGGGGGCGGCGTACGTATGGGGCGGCGGCGTACGTGTGCGACGACGACGGACGGCGCGCGGCGGGGAGAGCGAGACGTACCGCGGCGGAACGACGAGACGGACGCCGGCGCGCGGCGTTCGGGGCGGCGGCGCGAGACGGCGACGCCGACGGGCGGCGGCGGGGACGACGACGACGACGGACGACGGGCGGCGGCGGCGATGACTGGCCGGGCGACGGGCACGCGCGAGAGGTTCTGATTGAGACGAAAGTAGTGGAGATCTAACTGAATTTTCGCAAGTGGTGTATATATAGGAGAGGCCTTTAGTACCGGTTGGAGCCACCAACTGGTACAAAAGGCCAACTTTGGCCAGGCCAGGAGGTGGGAAGAGCAGGCCTTTAGTACCGATTGGTGGCTCCAACCGGTACTAAAGGGTGGTCTTTAGTACCGGTTGGAGCCACCAACCGGTACTAAAGGCCTCGCGCTGCCACCCCAAAGTTTAGTCCCACGTCGCCGGGCGAAGGGAAGCCGCACTGGTTTATAAACCCAGCCGCGGCTACCTCTTCGAACTCCTCTATATAGCAGGCTTGTGGGCCTAAATTCTGCGCGCTGCCCTGTGAGTCTGCTGGGCCTTAAGGCCTGTAATTGCACGCCCGTGTCCTAGCAGGCCCACAGGGCAGCGTCCCAATTTTTTTATAGTTTTTTTTTCTTCTTTATTTTCTTCTATTTATTTCTGCATAGTTTTTTGTATAGTTTTTTCTTTTCTGTTATATTTATTTTCTTCTATTTATTTCTGCATAGTTTTTCATCTAGTTTGCCAAAATTCAACATTTTCAGAGTTCATTTTGTAGTAAGTCCGGAGTTGTAATAAGTTATTATAAATAAAAAAGAGGTGCAATGCTCGTTAATTTGCTTCAAGCCTTTCGGAATATTGTAAACTGCACTGCGCATAGCTCCGTGCAATCTACCATATTCCTGAAGGCTTGAAGCTAAGCAACGTGAGCATTGTGCCTCTTCTTTCATCGTCTCTGCACTAAGGGCTTATAAACCGCTCCTAGTCCCTCTCTCTTGGCGAGGTGGGACTAAAAAACAGCTTACTAAGCAACTGTAGTACCGGTTGGTGGCTCCAACCGGTACTAAAGGTGGTGCGCTGCCTGCACAAAATTTAGTGTCATTTAGCTCAAAACAAATCATTAAATGCATGAAAAATAGCAAATGAAGGCATAAACGGTTGAAAATGACGGGAACACCTGACAAAACTGAAAAGACAGCAGAACGCTAGCCTTTGCACACAGGAACACCAGCCAAGAATTAAAATTACAAACAAGACTGAAGAATCCTCTAAGCTTGACACCAATGACCGTCACCTTCCTCTGGCACCACCATAGCAGCCACCAAAAGAGAAAATGACGGGTCACCTCCACACCCGAGCTCGACGCGGCTCCATCGCTGATATGTAGCTTTGCGGACCTCCAAGGTGGCTCGCCAATAAAGGCGAAACCATTGCCGTTGAACGAATCAGACCGGGGCAACACCCCGGACACGCCATCGAACTCCAGATCTGGCACCCCCAACTAAGAAGTTGGAGGAGGAAACCATACCTGCCTGCCACGAACCACGAACCCAGATCCACCATCTTCCAGATGTCGTCGATGCAGACCACAATCTGCATCCACTCATGGACTATCCACACCGGCGCTGGAGCAAACGTCGTCGCAACAGCGGAGCCCGAGGACACAGGTCCACCACGAGGATGCCGCCGCTGCCGCACCATCCTCGCTTGAACAGTCTGGTTTTCAAATCCACCCCAAAAGCAGATCACTTCGTTGGGAAAGGATCTGAAGATTTATTAGTCGGCGCCGCCATCGCCACAGCTGAAGCCATGACGATGAACAACCCAAAATCCTAAGAAACTAATGCCTAAATCAATCCACACGCGCGGATCCGGCGGCCCCCTCACCACCGACGACCGAGGTCGTCAGCAGAGGGGAGCCGCCGGAGGACGGCGGCGAAGGAAGGCGGCACAAGGCGAGATCGCCTTTCTTTCTTCTCCTCGAAGAAAGAAAACTAATCCTACCTGTAATTTGCATGATCTTATATTTCTTTACAGTCTAAATTGTCAATATGATCTCTTATACATCAAAAATACATTGATCATCAATGATCTTTTTGTGTACAATCTGATTTGTCAATATGAGTCCTCACCAGTTTAGGAACTGGTGAAGACTCATATTGCGGCCACAAATTCTACACATAGAGTTCAATGAAGACCAAGTGCTTGTGATAGTTTGAGAAGTAACATATTTAAGTTGGTAAAAGCCTTGTTAGGGGAGCGAGGTGGGACTAAAAACAGCTTACGTACCATAACCACATTAGTACCGGTTCGTGGTACGAACCGGCACTAAATGGTGATGGTGGGGCCATAGCCTGACCGCAGGCTGACACAACCTCTTTAGTACCGGTTCGTGGCATGAACCGGTACTAAAGGTTAACCACGAACCGGTACTATTGATCGCCGCCACGAACCGGCACTAATGTACACATTAGTGCCGGCTCTAATTCAAACCGGCACTAATGTGCTTCACGTTTGACCTTTTTTCTACTAGTGCACCCACCCTGCCGCCCTGCTCTTCCATGGCGACGACCTGCACCCGTTCTGAGAACAAGGAAGTGGAGAGGAAGAGGCGACCAAGGAAGAGGAGAGGAAGAGGCGAGCGATGGTTGGCTGGCAACCAAGGGCCTGTGTGGAGGCAGGGGAGGAGGAGGTGATGGAGGCGGAGGTGGAGGAGAAGAGGCGGCCGAGAGGGAGGTGGGATGAGGGAGACAAAGGAGATATTTTTACTGGAGAGAGAGGGCTGCCCAATTGCGTTGATCCGCGATGAATTGTTCATGGTGAATAAAAGGAGACGTGGCTCGTGCTGCTAGTTGGGCACTAGCTCATCCTTTATATGTTCAATTGGTACATTCGTTTCTTTCCCAATTATAAATCAGGTAGTATCATTATGGTGTCTCAACTTCTGTCTAAGACATTTTATAATTTTTGTTCTCCATCTATTTGCTTGCCATGGCTGCATGCATCATCATGATGCAGAGGCCGGGGGCACGCCTCCATTTAAAAAAAATCTATTTGCTTGCCAATATGGTGTGTTCTAAATTTCTATCTCTCAGCAAGATTTTTTACCTATAGCCAAAATTTTCACATTAATGCACTGCAACTTAGTCCAATGTTTAGCCCATAACAGCTCGTTCCGATCTCGAAACCAAACATAGTTTGGGCATAGGCTCTTTGTATTCAATAAAATTTGCTTTTGTGTCCTCCCATCCAGTTTCATTTTTTTTATTAAGACAGTCTCTAGGTTCACACCATGGATACTCAGGGTGGACGGCACGAGCGGTCTTTTGGACCGGCTCGTGGCCCGCTCGGTCCGGGCTGGCTTGGTCCTGGCCTGACAAAAAAATCGGCCGGTCCGGTCCCTCAAAACAAGACCGAAAATCGGCCGGTCTGGTCCAGTTAAAGCTCGGCCCGACCGAGCAGACCGAAGAAGCAGCCGGCAGCATGGCGGGGCCATGGCCAGAGCGGGGCGGGGGCGTGGCTGGGGGCTTGCCGGGGGCATGGCGGGGGCTTGGGGAGTGTGTGGCGGCCAAGGCGTGACAGGGCCACGCACCTGTGCCGCGGCCGCCGCCGTCCAACGAACAAGCAGAGCACCACCGCATAACACCAAGGCCACCAGCCTTCCCGCGACGAACCATCATGTCTAGGAGTTCCTCCGTCGTGAGATCTAGCATCTCCATCAAAAAGATCGACGAGGGAGGTCCAACATAGCCGCATCAGCCATCGTTCCTTTCATCTCCGTCCACCGGCCGTCGTGTCAGATTCGTCGCCGATGAGCTCCCTCTTGTGTTCTTTTTGGTCATGTAGCTTCCTCTGATTTTTCTCAAGCTCCCAGACATCTTTTCGATGAGTTGCCCTTCCTCTAGCAAGATATATCTCCGATGAGCCGTCGCCGGAGCTCCAGAGCGCGCTCTGCCCATGTCTTGGCCGGTCCTCACGGTCCGGCCCGAGCTCGGCCATTGCTGGTCCGATCCCTGAAAACAGGACCGTGACGTTGCTCGGTCCGGTCCAAACGCCGGCTCGGACAGGGACCGGACCGGCTCGGACCGTGTCCGCCCTGAATGGATACCCATATAAACTTTTGTGAAGAAATGGCAGTGTAGAATTATTTTGTGTAACTCTTTTGCAAAATTCTCACAAAAGGGAAACAAACCATAGCTGCCCCCGTGCAGATTATGTTAGATTAGAAACCAAACTTTGCTTGGGGATAAGGTCTTTTACCCCTAGATTAGCAAGGCTTGATATGGACTTTTGTAGACTTATCAAATATTAGTGATGTAATTTTCTATTTGTGCTATATTTCATCCTGCAAGAGTTTGTTCATATTTTAAACAATTTGTAATGGAACCATGCACATTTGAAACATATGTATTGGTATACAATTAATGTTGTGAATCAATTGGTTCTTTATATTATTCACTTGACAAATTTTTATCGCACATGGGTAGTGTGGAAAAACAGATATAGAGTGTGGTTGTTTATATTATTCATTTGACAAATTTTTATCACACATGGGTAGTGCGGAAAAACAAATATGTAGTGTGCCCCCCCACCAGTTTTTTCCTGGGTCCGCCAGCGACTGCTACCCCTGTTGACATGGAAACCACCGGCCAAGCGCTGGTGCGCCGTTTTTGGATCCCCCGTCCTCACGACCTTATGGGTATCAGCGGTCGCACACCTTCACTGTCTCATCTTCTTTCCGAATCCTTGACAACAACATGAATTTATATGTTTTTTTATCTCCGATTGGGAAAGAGGCATGCAGCTTCTTTCTCTGCTTTCTTTCATAGAAAAGCACTTCATTTTCAGTGATTCCTGCACATCTGTTCTTCTCCCCTTCGACCGGTTCCATGGTCCCATGGAAGAGGAAGACCTCCTCCTGTCCTCGTTGCTCTCCAAGGTATGCATATGTGTCTGTTTTTTTACTTCTACATCTGAATTGTTTCAGGTTGCAGATGCATCTAATGGTCTCGGAATTATGTCTGATTGCATCAACATTGATCTACATCTGTTATGCATCTTTGTTTATTTCAACAGTTGAATGGACTGGAAGAAGATGTTGATCTGGACAATGCTGAACTGGACTCTCTCCATGAGGATTTGGAGAGCAGAAAGGAGGTGGGGCTAGGCGACATAGCAAAAGACCTAAACAAAAACCAAGAGGCAGAACATGATCACCCACATCCTACTCGGCACACTCATGGAGTCATGGTCATGACCGTTGTATGGCAATTCGGCGAGGGGTGTCGTTCCTCCTAGGGGTGCAGAAGAAACTGAGCGATCCTTTCAAGTCCTTTGGGGATATGTTAAACCGTATCCTCAAGAGAGGGGAGCAGACGATAAATGAGGCGTCGCCTCTGCCCCCGGTTAGCATCCCGGATGTTACTGATTTGCCGGCGCTAGCCATCGACGGCAACAGTGAAAGCTAGATCCGTGGGGGGGGGGGGGGGATGAAGGCTGATGGGATGCTAAAGAATGAGTCTGTGAACCAGAAATGCTCATATTGTCCATATAGTTTAAGATCTGTATGGTTGTCTCCTGGTATCAAGTGGAAAGGAATGCAGTTTTGCCGGACTTGTAAAACACAAGATTCTCTTGGTTCTTAAAGGATCATGTTTTTAACACAGTGGAAATGCGTTCCCCTATCCTTATGCACACTACCACTTTTCAGGTATCGCCCTTCAGCACTCACCATGGGTCTTGTGTACGACTGCATTCCCTTGCTCATCGTTCTTTGGTTCCGTGCTTTGGAGAGTCCTGGACTATCCCTTTTGGGGTTGTCAGAAGTCCCAGCTGAGAATATGCATGGTTCTTCTACTCGGCTGAAGAACATGATTGTCTACCAAAAGAATACACTTTTTTTTCTTCTGTTCTGTACTTGGGTTCCGGCCTTTTACTTGTGCAGTTGAGCCGGCACACAAATATACTCCACACGAGTGTGGGTGTTCTTGGCCTGTTGTTCATGGGATTAATCATGTAGATGATTTCGGGCAGGTTTTTGCTTTGTCTTCTATCCTTTTTGTATCAAAAAAATGTATCTAGAACATACTCCGTAGTTATACTGAACAAGAGCCATTACTGAAACGGTGCTTGCAAAATGGTTTGATTCAACAACCTAATAAGTACAAACATGGTGATAAGGACTCCAAATCCGCACGCTTGCCTGTTTGCGGATCTGGCGGACACTATAGTATGCAGCCAGAAATGCACGGTGTACGCAAAGGATTGGGCTGGATACTATAAGGGTGGTGATATGCAGACCGTGCACAACACTGCACACAAATACCCATAACTACTTAGCTTACTACTAGTTAGATGATTTCAGTACATCTTAATTCTTGTATTGAAGATACACAACCTAATGCATTTAGATGACTAATGGGACAGATTGCCTTCCAGGGGGCCCGCCTCTGCCGATCCTCCTCTGCTCCACGACCGCTCTGTCTATCATGTCTTCTTGATGCCTCTGCATATGTTCACCACCTTGCTGATTACTTGGACACATTAATGGGAGGTTAGTCGTACCGATCAAAAAATAATACACAAACAACAGATGGATTGGAGGTCAAATGCAGCAAACCTGCGTAGGTGAAGATGCAAATGCAGATTGCGACCATGTAGTTAAAGATACTACCACGGAGGATGTACCGTGGGTTCGTGGCGGCAGTGTATGCGAAGACGAGTGAACACATGTCGACGAAGGCTATAAACTTGCGCGCGCATTCGAGGGATGGTTCGGTAAAACAACTCCTTTGAAAGCATGAGCATGATCAATATTGACACAAGGAAGGAAACGTCGGAGGCCAATTTAAACCGGAAATAATTGGGCCCGTAGTTGCGGATCATGACGGGCTCTCCAGCCTCATGGCCTCCCGGCCTAGCGAGGTCGTCTTGCCAGAGCCCACTGGCGGAACTATGTTGAGGCCGAGGGGGGCAGCGCCTTGGACCAAACTCTGAAGGAAAAAAATTTAGGGAGAGCTTAGATGAGATTCTTTTTAGCAATTTACAACCTCAAATACTCATGTTTTTGCATTGGCCCCCAGCAATTTGTACCAAGCTCCACCAGTGCCAGAGCCCCATGGGGGAGGCAATGCCCAGCGCGATCGCCGCAGTGGCAAACAAGCTTGTCAGAAGGACAAGTTGCGTCTTGCTTTCTTTGATCCACTTCCTTTGCGCGCGTAGTTCTTGGTCGCTGTCGCCGTCGTCGCCAGGGACAGGTGATGCAGCGTGCAGCGCCGCCGCGGCAGCCTCCACCGCCGCAGCCGCACGCTTCACGACATCTTCCGCCGCCGCCGCAGCCTCCACAGCCGCCGCAGCGCGCTGCACGACATCCTCGCCACCGTGGTCCGGGCTATCCACTTGAAGGAGCTCAAAGCTATCTCTGAGTATGATCATTCACATATACTCAGCCAACTATATCACTATATATACATACGTTTGTGTACATGCTTCATTGGGACTACCTATCAATTTTGTTAGTATGCATGGATTTTTTCAGGTGGTATAGTGATCTTAAGGGATACGTGGGGCTAAGTTTTGCTCGGGATCGTGTGGTGGAGTGCTACCTTTGGGGCTACTTTTTGTTCTACGAGGAAGAGCACACGCTCCCGCGAATGATCTTTGCCAAGTTATTTTTGTTAGAAGTATAATTATATTTAAGTTAGTGATTAGGAGTTAGAGGTAATATTGGTTTAAACCATGTATGATTAGGAGTTAGTGATTAGGAGTTTTCGTCCGTCCGTCTCGGCGATTCTACGCCAAGCCGCCGTCTGTTCTGACTACACACGTGTGTATGAACAGGGCAGAGACAAGCGACTTGCTAATGCACTCAGGCGAGCTACACAGGTACCGACGGTGAGCGATCGACGCTGACTCCATCGACCTCCAGCGCGTGGGACTACAACGAGCGATCAGTGAACGTGAACCAATCTTGACGCCTCTCAGCCGGGCGTTTCGATCACGGGAGGGATTTAACTCGAATGCTATCTCAGATGCATGTATGCAGGTACTTGCCAAGGTGGGTTCTACACGTGCATGTGGCCAAGACTACGTCAACGTTCAGTCGTACGGCTCACCTAGCAATCCTGCATCGACATCGTCCCACGACATCTTCATCAAGCCAACAGCACGGAATCACCTGCACCAAGCCCGCGCCGCGTCATCAAGTTGTACGACTACGCTAGGCTACAAGCCAATATACTTCGTCAAGCACGTCTACGAAAAGCGATCTCAACATGCACCATCCACACGGAATGAGATGCAATCTTCATCGACTTCTCCGGTGCGACATGGCATCGACACTTGGTCGCCGCGGAGGGACGCCTTCAAGCGACGCATCATCGTGGACACGCCGCTGCGATGCCATCGCTGACACTTCATCGCCAAGGTCTTCATCAACGTGGTCTTCATCATCATCATCGTCATCATCATCAACACATCGCCGCCACCTCAATCATAAGATGGATACCTAGCGTCCTTTAACAGACTTTTCTGCAAGACGCAACCTCGACGACGGCAATGACCGCGTCACGACGGCAGCATCGACCGCGTCATCCACGACGGCAAGACTGCATCGACGCGGCGTCACTATAGTGATGACCCTACAAGGCCACACGGTTCTGGCAAAACCCGTGTGTGCTCGCTGGGCTTCCTCCGGTCTTGGTAAAACCGGTGGACTCATCGCCGACGACACCCTCTGACATCCACAAGGTGCATCGTCCACGTCTGCAGCTCCGTCATAGCGCATATTTTTGCGTCTCCGGCTTTGTGTGGCTTCATCATTCACGACGACCACATCATCGACCACGACTACCTTGACCACGGCTACATCACCATGATCGGCTACCTCGACATTAATGGCTACGTCTACAGCAACTCATCGGCAACAACTCCAGTCAACAGCGTCCGCCTCGTCACTCGCGTCCATGACACTCCCGCTGTGACTGCAGGAGGGAATAGAGAAGGCAGGAAGGCACTAGAAGGGGATGCAGTTACCACCCTAGGTGCCGTCCCATGAGAGACGCAGTTGATGATGACGCAGCGGAGAAGACGACGGAAGCACAAGAGTTCAAATTCAGTCATCATCGTCCGCTTCACTCCCGCTACGACTGAAGGGAAATGTTAGAAGTATAATTATGTTTAAGTTAGAGATTAGAAGTTAGAGATGATATTGGTTTAAACCATGTACGACTTGTCCCCTACTCCAAGTCTCTCTCTCATATTGTACTTCTATGTTGAAAAGGGATGGTCAATAACAAGATGAACCCAATGCCCAATCTTCCCAATAGTATTCCTTAAGTCTTGAATTGATATACCCCATACACGGGTCAGATCAATACAACACAATATTCAGCCATCCTACAATTTCTACAATTTTTTCTGCACATACTGAGTTGGATGACACCAATGATGTTGGTGCCACCCCTGAGGAGTATGGGAAGCTCGACACAGCCATACAAGGGTTATCTCTCTCGCCAATCTCTATATATGTGGTGAACAACTATTAATTCTAGCAACAATAGATGAATGAGCCGTATGCATCTTTCTGATGCAGAGGCTGGGGTAAACCCCCTTTTCAAAAAGAAAAACAATAGATGAATTTGTGTCACTTGTTTGAACTAATTAATTTGTCACGCAGATGGGAGGAGAGTTCCGTTTCTCTTGTTCCAAGATATCTAAAGAAGTTCTATAATAAACTGCTAATCTGCTTTAAGGAGTTCGATGATGAATTGAGACTCAATGGGAGATATTCGATTGATCACATCAAGAAGGAGGTAAAATTATGTACCTCAATAACATTTTTGATTTAGAAGACATATATTGATTGCCCATGAGGGTAACAAATGTCCCATCATAATCATGTCGTAAAAAGCTTTCTGGTGGCTTTTAAACATGTCTAATTAATTTTAGCCCGCAATGATCATACATTATATATAATTTTTGTAGTAAAACAAGGTCAGGGTGATTCTTTTTCAACTAGAGAAACTAAAATAGAAAGGACCAAAACACGCCTCACGATTTTAGTTAACAGAGCTCAGAGATTACTCTTTGGCCCCATCCTCCCCTAAAGGCTAATTTTTTTAAATAATACATTTTTTATTAATTTTCAGAAATAATACACCGAAATTTTATTTTCCAAAAATAATACGGCCTCGTCCCGCTAGAGGACGACTGCAATTGGAGACACCTCCCCCTATAGAGGCCCCGCTGCACAGAGACATCCACAGGTACTGTCTAGTTATTAATATTGCACTGTCCTTCAAAATTGTCCATAGTTAAGTTGTTAGTTAATTGTTCAACGAACACCAAAATTTTAGGATCACAAAGAAGGGGATCAACATGACTGCTACTGAGTGGCTGGATAGGGTTCAGCCATACGTTACACAATGGGAGACTGCGAGCACACATCTCTGGCACGAGAATCACAATTTTGATATGGACGAATTCAATCTCTATCTGCAGCGGTACATGACGGGAACACGGTTATGCATCATTCATCACAATCACCTAGATGAGATACCTGCCCCTAATACGGCGGATATGTACCCGAGCTATGATACTTCGGGCGCTAGGCAGCAAGCGGTAAGATATATTCTATTCATATAATGCAAGTAGTCCATACATACTTTGCCATGCGCACGTAATAATCGTCCCCACAATTTCAGGCCGAGTTGACTCGCGGACTTGGCGAGGAGGTGTCCACCTTTCAGCGTTCACTGTCGTCTGCACCTCTAATGCTTCCTCGGGCTCAGGTCCAGACCTGGATGTCGCGCATTGAAGAGAAAGTACGATCTGTGTATCGGGCTATTACGTGCACACGCACTTTGGACGTACTTCACTAGCATCCCCCCGCCACTCCACGCACCAGCAGCCGCCGCATCACTGGACTGGTCAGCTCGAACCCACGCATCACCGACATGATCCGCGTCCACGTCTAGCAGAGCACTGGACGGCCAGGCCACCACCTACTGACCAGGCCGGTAGTTCGGCGTGGCAGTACCAGCCGGATCCCACGTCTGCCTACGTGTTTCGGCCACGACCTCCGCCTACAGGTATGTTTCTTCATATTTATTCTTGTGAATATCAATTGGGCCTGTATTTCATCATTACTTATGTTCGTCCATCCAACAGGGTCCTACGGATATCAGCCGTATGAACATGACGCGCCTATGTCCGGATCCGGGTGGGATAGTGACCATGAAGGTGGGCATAACAGACAGGATTTCTTGTCGCAGCACAACGAGTGGATGGACATATATACGACTCCTGCACCACCTCGCACACAGGAAACACAACATGACCAGGCATGGTCTGAGCTTCCTCCCCGTAACGTTTGGGCACCCAACAGGTATATGTGGCCGACGCCGCCTACACCACCTCCACGACGTGCCGGACGACGTGGCTGATGCTTGTCTACCACTATATCTATCTATGTACGCGAGGGACGTATGTATGCTACCTATGTATGCGGTTGGAACTAACCATCTTCCTGGTGGACGACTGGAACTAATCATCTTTCTGCTGGACGAGTAGTAGCAATAATCTTTCTGCTGGACGATTAGTAGTAATAATCTTTCTTCTGGACAAGTACGACTAATAATCTTCCTGCAAGACGACTGCGACTTATCATCTTCCTGCAAGACGACTGGTGGCCAACCTTATAGATGATTGCCCAGTCGGCTCGCTGGTGGACGACTGGACCCTAATCGTCCACTAGGAAGACGATTAGGTCCAATCGTCTTTCAGGAAGATGATGCCGTATTATTTGTGAGAAATATCAAAACGGCGTATTATTTCTGAAAATTAATAAAAAAATTGTATTATTTAAAAAAAATTAGCCCCCTAAAGGAGGTACTCGATGAGTTTTTGAGTTAGTACTGCGCGTAGGAGACTAGTAGTCGATGATGCTAAAGAGAAAGAAAATGTCTGTCTGCTTGCCTGACCATTTGCTATTTCGATTGAACAACTTCTTGAACTAATGTACGTCTTTGGAACATAGAAATTTTATGATTTACTAATGATTCGAGATGTAAGTAGAAAGTGTAGCCGTTGAGAGGCTCATTGTTTCCGGCATGAGGATCGTTGGGACATTGTCGTCGGGAAAGCATGTAAGTTAATACAATATTTATGGTTTGTTACCAAACAACAAAACCTTACATGTACCTCACAAAACAGGCAATGTTGTAATAATTGTCCAGTACTAGTTTGTGCAAAAGGCACATGGATTGGCTGTTAATTCGTGTAAAAAAACCTGTCATCTTGTTTATCTTGGGAAATCATTTCTATGTCTATTTTTGAAAGAATATTACTATAAAAATAGTTGTGTGTTTAATTAATCGCTACCTTTGCTCGTGCGGATGTATGCAGTTCCAGCAGCTGTCTAGTTGTTATCTCCAGGAAGCTGAATGGTTGCACAAAAACCACAAGCCCAGGTTCGAAGATAGATTGCATTTGGGTGCCATGTCCATAGGCGCGACAGATCTATGCGAGTATGCGATGGTTTGCATGGGTGATGTAATGCCCAAGGGAGCACTGGAGTGGGCACTTGGATACCCTGACGTCGTCATGGCATGCGCCGAGATTGGGCGCCTAATGAATGACCTTGCTGCTTCATCCAAAGTACGTTGGTAAACACACATATATGTGCAATTAACCATGTTTATTTGTAATTGGCTAATCTCTAGCAAATATTGAATTAGATAAATTAACGGAAACGTTCATGCAGCCCCGTAACAACAGGGACGTGGCCAACTGTGTGGAGTGCTATGCCAGTGAGCACAAGGTCACAGAGGAGGTCGCCTTTGCTGCCATCGACCTGACCCTGGACCTAACTCCGCGGCTGTCCCACACGGCCGAATGCGAACTTGAGTGAACTACGCAATATTCTGGCAAAGTAAACGTGAATTTGCAGGTGCCTGACTGCAGAACTTCAAGGAAAGCAGGCAAGCCGCTCACCACTAAGATGGCATACAAGGCTGAAGACAAGACCCACAGACGCCATCACCCTGGCCATCTGGAGAAAGACAAACACCGCGTAACGCGTCCCTGCTAAGGCATACGCTTAACCCATCTTTACATGGTATTCAGAGCCTCTCCTCTACGCACATCTTCTGCGCCGCCAAAAAAACCCTCGCGCCGCCATGTCTTCCTCAAGCTCCACCGCAGCCGCTCCATCTGTGCTGATCCCTATCGCTGAGAAACTCCATCGCTCCAACTTCAACATCTGGCGTGCAGGCTCTGGCCACAATCCGTGGCGCTCAGCTGGTCTCCTACCTCGATCCAGAGAGGGAGGAACCGGCGCCCAAGCTGTCGGACAAAGACGGCAAGGTCACCGATGTGCCGAACCCGGCATATGAGATCGACAAGGCTCGCGACTCTCAGGTTCTGAGTTTTCTTTTCAATTCCATCTCACCCCCTGTGATGGTTCAGATCGCAACATGCACCACGGCGTCAGTAGCATGGACTGCAATCACGGAGATCTTTATCTCCTAGACGCAGGCGGCCATCGTCAATACAAGGATGGCCCTCTCCACCACCAAGAAGGGAAACTCCACCATCGCTGAGTATCTTGGCCACATGAAGGCCCTCAGTGATGAGATGGCTGCCATCGGCAAGCCGCTCACGGACGATGATATGGTGTCGTATATCCTTGCTGGCCTGGATTTCAACTACATGTCATTCGTCTCCTCCATCTGCGCCAGGACCATCCCCATCAAGCCCAACGAGCTCTACGCGCAACTCATCAGCTTCGAGAGCCGCCTCGCCATGTTCGAGGGTGGCAACTCGTCGTCCCACTCATCCGCGAACGCTGCCTCCCGTGGCGGTCGCGGTGGCTTCCCTCGCGGCGGAGGCCGCGGCAGGAACGGACGCGGCCGTGGCCACGGTGGTGGCCGTGGCAATGGAGGCAACGGCGGCCGCGGGAACGGCCACGGTGGGCGTGGCCAAGGAGGCGGGGGACGAGATGATCTCCCTGACACTGGTAGAAAAAGGGCCTATAGTCCCGGTTCGTAAGGGCCTTTAGTCCCTGTTCAGGAACCGGGACTAAAGTGTCGGTACTAATACCTCCACCCTTTAGTCCCGGTTCAATCCAGAACCGGGACTAAAGGCCCTCCACGTGGGCAGTGCGCAGAGCCCAGTCAGGAGACCCTTTGGTCCCGGTTGGTGGCAGTGCGCAGAGCCCAGTCAGGAGACCCTTTGGTCCCGGTTGGTGCCACCAACCGGGACCAAAGGGTCTCCTGACTGGGCTCTGCGCACTGCCCACGTGGAGACCCTTTGGTCCCGGTTGGTGGCACCAACCGGGACCAATAGGCATCCACGCGTCAGCAATTCTGTGGCTGGGGTTTTTATTTTTTTTGAAAGGGGGGGGGTTGGGGGTTTTAGGGGGTTAATTTAGGTGTTTCATATATTGTGTTAGCTAGTTATAATTAATAGAGAGAAGTGTCCTCTGTTATGTCTGTGCTTGGTCGACGCTACGTACTATACATACGTATATAGGGAGGACTAGACACGCTAGCTAGCTAGTAAGCAAACGAAGGAAACAGAAGATCGTCATGAACATATATGCATATATACAGAGAGAAGTGATATCGACCACCTCTCCTTCTCCGAGAGATTGGTCGAACAACAAGTTCTCGTATATCTATCTGACACTACCGGCTACATATATACAGTAATTATCTCTTACAAATATAATCATACGGACTCAGGGTTAACATAGAATTCTCCGTCTTCAGGGATCACGTGGTCAAGAAAGAATGCCGCCAATTCCTCTTGAATTCCTCGCATGCGAGCTGGTGCTAGGAGTTCATCCCGCTTCCGAAACATCTAATTTAAAGAAGGGGGTCAATACATATACATATGAATGAATGAAACTCAACACAAATGATGGTAATAAAATAAAATTGTGAATGTTGTTATTTACGTACTGCATATTGTTCGTCAGTGTAGCACCGCTCACAGGTCGTGTGGCGGATGGACTCGCAAACATAGTAACCACAGAAATCATTCCCTTGTTCCTGCCACAACCACTTTACAAGAAATAGAGGTTAATCAAACTGATAAGCAAGAATGCCAAATGGTATTGATGAAACTAGCGCTTGAATGACTAGTAGATGCGCTTAAAATGCTACTATAGCTAGTATACTTACTTTCGGGTGTCTAAATTGCAGCTCCTTCGGCAGTCCCGGAGCTTTTCTGGTGAATTTTCTCCAAACCCTGCCGGACAAAGAAAACAATTACTTGATATATCAGGAAATGAACAAAGTTGCTGATATGGTGGATAATGATCGATTTAATTTACTTCTCGAGTATTTGAGTCATGTCTGCATAGTCCTTGGGATCTTTTCGTCTTGAGTCTAAGACGGTTACTAGTCCCTGCTCAAGCTTAATATGTAGGAGAATATAGTGGAAACTGCACACGCATGCATAACTCATCAATTACATTACTATAACCTTGACTAATATATAAGGGAAACCGAATACGCACAAGACAGTAACACTCACTTGAAGTTGTAAGGAAAGAGTATTATATCTTTGTTTTGATTTATTATCAACGATTCTAGCATGCTGGCCTCGTTTCTGCGGCATGAAATTTAACCTGAGTTGCATCTATGAGATTTGTGTTAATGAACCCAATATCACCAACTTGTCTTTTCTTCAATTCGATGATCTTCAATCTGCATAATATAGTGAGGATGATTATAAATACATGCAATGAAAGAGCTAAGCTATATAGAGAAACTTAATGACAGAAGTAGTACTACTTACAGACAGTAGCAGGTGACAGTTGCTTTATCGAGGGCCAATTGATTGAAGAACTGATAGAACTCCTCAAATGGAACAGGCAACAGATCAATTCCAACGAGGTCATGCTCCGGTTTAACTCTCGCATACAAAGTACTCCTCCCCCCAGAGTCTCTGCAGATTTTCAAGTACCAATCATGCAATCTTCGCATCATCGTTGATAGAGATCTTTCATCTTTGACGAGAGGCTTCCCGTACTCGTATCTTTGTATCTACACGTCCATGGGGTCATAATGTACTTCGTCAGGCAGGTAATCTGCAGGACTGCTATAACCGGGCACCATCCTCGGATCATTATCGACGTTGTGGCTAGGCACCTTGAGCGGGGGGCACGATTGCTTCGCTTGTTCGCCGAGCTGGGCAATTTGTTTCCCAGCTCGTCGTTGTTTCAGCCTTTGATCACTGACAGTACTTCCCGACCGCTCCGCTTCGGCAAATTCCTTTCCAATAATGCGGTCATAGTTTCCTTTCGGCGAATCAGACTTCGGTGGTTTTGTCAGGGCAGCCAGAGTGCGCTTCACTTTCACCCGATCTACCTTCTCCTCCGGAGGTGGATGTTTCTTTGCTTTCACCCCTTCAAAGAATTTCTTCACTTCTTCTCGCGCGATCTTGGCGTTCTCCTCCTGGGTCCTCTCGTATGGTAACTTCTCTGGAGTCTTCAGAGAAGGACCGAATCTGTATGTCCTCCCGCCTCTGGTTGTACTGCTAGACACCGACCGAGAAGACATAGCGGTTGTCTTCTTTACTTGCTTAAGCGGCGGAGGAGAAGGACTACGACGCGCCGGAGCAGCTGGAGCGGCGGCAGGTCTCTTCCGCCCTTGCTGACGAGGCGGAGAAGGAGGAGGCGGGCTGCTCGGGCGCGTCGGCGCAGGCGGAGAAGGAGGCGGAGTGCCGCCGCGCGCCGGAGAAGGAGCCGGCCGAGGGCCCTGATCGTCACTCGCCGGAGGAGGAGGAGGCGGTGGAGGCGGAGTGCCCTGACTCGCCGGAGGAGGAGGAGGAGGCGGTGGCGTCCAGTTCGGAAGGTTGATGAGGTCCTTCCGCCATAGGCATGGAGTCTTCAGAGCAGACCCCAGCCGAGTCTCCCCTTCACCGGTAGGGTGGTCAAGCTGGAGGTCCTCAAATCCCTCCGTTATCTCATCCACCATCACCCTAACATATCCTTCTGGAATCGGCCGGCTGTGAAAAGTTGCGCCGGGTTCAGTAGGATAAACAGAGACAACAGCCGCCTTGACCTTCAAATTCATCCATTGCGTCATAAGGTGGCAATTTTGAGACTCCATGATAGCATCCACGGGATAGCTGGCAGGAGCCGTCAAGGCATGCTCTAGCTGAAGCAGCTCGGTGGAAGCCAGGCTGCTTCTGTGCTGAGATGGCGGGGTAGCTTCGGGGGAGGCTTCGGCAGTACGTTTGCTGCGATTTCCTGAAAGAACTATGTGGCGCTTTGGCTCATCGTATGATGTATTCGCTTCCTTATCTTTTCTTTTTCTCGGTTTGGTAGACATGTCCTTCACATAGATAACCTGTGCCACATCATTGGCTAGGACGAACGGTTCGTCAGTGTACCCAAGATTTTTCAGATCCACTGTTGTCATTCCGTACTGTGGGTCTACCTGTACCCCGCCGCCTAACAGATTGACCCATTTGCACTTAAACAAAGGGACCTTAAAATCAGGTCCGTAGTCAAGTTCCCATATGTCCACTATGTAACCATAATATGTGTCCTTTCCGCTCTCGGTTGCTGCATCAAAGCGGACACCGCTGTTTTGGTTGGTGCTCTTTTGATCTTGGGCGATCGTGTAAAATGTATTCCCATTTATCTCGTATCCTTTGAAAGTTAATACAGTCAAAGATGGTCCCCTGGACAACAAGTACAACTCATCACAAACAGTGTTGTCACCTCTGAGACGTGTTTCCAACCAACTGCTGAAAGTCCTGATGTGTTCACATGTAATCCAGTCGTCGCACTGCTCCCGGTGTTTGGAGCGCAGACTGTTCTTGTGTTCATCGACATACGGGGTCACCAAGGTAGAGTTCTGTAGAACTGTGTAGTGTGCTTGAGACCAAGAATATCCGTCCCTGCATATTATTGAGTCTCTTCCCAGAGTGCCTTTTCCAGTCAGTCTCCCCTCATACCGCGATTTAGGGAGACCTATCTTGTTAAGGCCAGAAATGAAGTCAACACAAAACCCGATAACATCCTTTGTTTGATGGCCCATGGAGATGCTTCCTTCTGGCCTAGCGCGGTTACGGACATATTTCTTTAGGACTCCCATGAACCTCTCAAAAGGGAACATATTGTGTAGAAATACGGGCCCCAGGATGACAATCTCGTCGACTAGATGAACTAGGACGTGCGCCATGATATTGAAGAAGGATGGTGGGAACACCAGCTCGAAACTGACAAGACATTGCGCCACATCACTCCTTAGCCTTGGTACGATTTCTGGATCGATCACCTTCTGAGAGATTCCATTGAGGAATGCACATAGCTTCACAATGGCTAATCGAACGTTTTCCGGTAGAAGCCCCCTCAATGCAACCGGAAGCAGTTGTGTCATAATCACGTGGCAGTCATGAGACTTTAGGTTCTGAAACTTTTTCTCTGGCATATTTATTATTCCCTTTATATTTGACGAGAAGTCAGTCGTGACCTTCATACTGAGCAGGCATTCAAAGAAGATTTCTTTCTCTTCTTTCGTAAGAGCGTAGCTGGCAGGACCTTTATACTGCTTCGGAGGCATGCCGTCTTTTTCGTGCAAATGTTGCAGGTCCTCTCGTGCCTCGGGTGTATCTTTTGTCTTCCCATACACGCCCAAGAAGCCTAGCAGGTTCACGCAAAGGTTCTTCGTCACATGCATCACGTCGATTGAGGAGCGGACCTCTAGGTCTTTCCAGTAGGGTAGGTCCCAAAATATAGATTTCTTCTTCCACATGGGTGCGTGTCCCTCAGCGTCATTCGGAACAGCTAGTCCACCGGGACCCTTTCCAAAGATTACGTAGTGTAAATCATTGACCATAGCAAGCACGTGAACACCGGTGCGCATGGCGGGCTTCTTCCGGTGATCTGCCTCGCCTTTGAAATGCTTGCCTTTCTTTCGACATCGATGGTTGGTCAGAAGAAATCGACAATGGCCCAGGTACACATTCTTCCTGCATTTGTCCAGGTATATACTTTTAGTGTCATCTAAACAGTGCGTGCATGCATGGTATCCTTTGTTTGTCTGTCCTGAAAGGTTACCGAGAGCGGGCCAATCGTTGATGGTCACGAACAGCAACGCCTTAAGGTTAAATTCCTCCTGTCTGTGCTCATCCCACGTACGTACACCGTTTCCATTCCACAGCTGTAAAAGTTCTTCAACTAATGGCCTTTGGTACACATCAATTTCGTTGCCGGGTTGCTTAGGGCCTTGGATGAGAACTGGCATCATAATGAACTTCCGCTTCATGCACATCCAAGGAGGAAGGTTATACATACATAGAGTCACGGGCCAGGTGCTGTGATTGCTGCTCTGCTCCCCGAAAGGATTAATGCCATCCGCGCTTAAAGCAAACCATACATTCCTTGGGTCCTTTGCAAACTCATCCCAGTACTTTCTCTCGATTTTTCTCCACTGCGACCCGTCAGCGGGTGCTCTCAACTTCCCATCTTTCTTTCGGTTCTCACTGTGCCATCGCATCAACTTGGCATGCTCTTCGTTTCTGAACAGACGTTTCAACCGTGGTATTATAGGAGCATACCACATCACCTTCGCAGGAACCCTCTTCCTGAGGGGCTCGCCGTCAACATCACCAGGGTCATCTCGTCTGATCTTATACCGCAACGCACCGCATACCGGGCATGCGTTCAGATCCTTGTATGCACCGCGGTAGAGGATGCAGTCATTAGGGCATGCATGTATCTTCTCCACCTCCAATCCTAGAGGGCATACGACCTTCTTTGCTGCGTATGTACTGTCGGGCAATTCGTTATCGTTTGGAAGCTTCTTCTTCAATATTTTCAGTAGCTTCTCAAATCCTTTGTCAGCCACAGCATTCTCTGCCTTCCACTGCAGCAATTCCAGTACGGTACCGAGCTTTGTGTTGCCATCTTCGCAATTGGGGTATAACCCTTTTTTGTGATCCTCTAACATGCGATCGAACTTCAGCTTCTCCTTTTGACTAATGCATTGCGTCCTTGCATCGACAATGACCCGGCGGAGATCATCATCATCGGGCACATCGTCTGGTTCCTCTTGATCTTCAGCAGCTTCACCCGTGGCAGCATCATTGGGCACATCGTCTGGTTCCTCTTGATCTTCAGCAGCTCCCCCCGTTGCAGCATCACCGTATTCAGGGGGCACATAGTTGTCATCGTACTCTTCTTCTTCGCCGTCTTCCATCATAACCCCTATTTCTCCGTGCCTCGTCCAAACATTATAGTGTGGCATGAAACCCTTGTAAAGCAGGTGGGAGTGAAGGATTTTCCGGTTAGAGTAAGACCTCGTATTCCCACATTCAGTGCATGGACAACACATAAAACCATTCTGCTTGTTTGCCTCAGCCGCATCGAGAAACTCATGCACGCCCTTAATGTACTCGCGGGTGTGTCTGTCACCGTACATCCATTGCCGGTTCATCTGCGTGCATTATATATAATTAAGTGTCCAAATTAATAGAAGTTCATCATCACATTAAAACCAAAGTGCATACATAGTTCTCATCTAACAACATATAGCTCTCCAGAGCATCTAATTAATTAAACCATACATTGAAACTATGTAAAACATTTCAATGCGAAAACAAATGCGATCATAATCGCAACCAAGGTAACAATTGATCCAACGGCATAATGATACCAAGCCTCGGTATGAATGACATATTTTCTAATCTTTCTAATCTTCAAGCGCATTGCATCCATCTTGATCTTGTGATCATCGACGACATCCGCAACATGCAACTCCAATATCATCTTCTCCTCCTCAATTTTTTTTATTTTTTCCTTCAACAAATTGTTTTCTTCTTCAACTAAATTTAACCTCTCGACAATAGGGTCGGTTGGCATTTCCGATTCACATACATCCTAGATAAATAAAATCTATGTCACGTTGGTCGGCATAATTTTCATAAACAATAAATGAACCAATAGTTATGAAGATAATATACATACCAAATCCGAATCATAGACAGGACGAGGGCCGACGGGGGCGGATACCAAAACCATCGCACTATATAAGATGCAATAATAAATGTAAGAAAATGATACAAGTATCTATCTAAACAGACAAGTAAGAATATTTTTCCTTTCAGAAAGAAGATAAGAACAAGAGGCTCACCACGGTGGTGTCGGTGATGAGATCAGCGCGGGTGATCGACGGCGGTGAAGACGGGGACGGGGCGTGACGGACCGCTAAATCTAGACAAATCTCGAGGAAAATGGAGCTTGGAGCTCGAGCTTCGAGAGGAGAAAGTTTAAGTAGTGTGGCTCGGGCTTTCCATCGAACACCTCATGTGCATAGGAGGTGAGCTAGAGCACCACAAACCCCTCCCCTCGCCGGCCAGAGAAAAACAGAGCACTGGAGTGCTCTGCTCGCGGGCGAGGGTATATATAGGCACCTCATTGGTCCCGGTTTGTGGCAAGAACCGGGACTAAAGGGGAGCCTTTGGTCCCGGTTCAGGCCACCAACCGGGACCAATGGTGGTGGGCCAGGAGCGAGGCCCATTGGTCCCGGTTCGTCCCACCAACCGGGACCAAAAGGTCCAGACGAACCGGGACCAATGGCCCACGTGGCCCGGCCGGCCCCCTGGGCTCACGAACCGGGACCAATGCCCACATTAGTCCCGGTTCTACACTGAACCGGGACTAATGGGCTGAGCCGGCCTGGACCATAGCCCTGTTTACTACTAGTGTGAAGTGTCCTGCCAGATCTGCAAGAAGCCGAACCACACGGCTATAGAGTGCTACAGGCGCTTCGACATCGCATTCACCAAGGAGAAGAGTGCGAGCGCCGTGTCCAACTCCTCCTACGGCGTCGACACCAATTGGTACGTTGACACATGCGCCACAGATCACATCACCGGAGAGCTCGACAAGCTCACCATGAGGGAGAGATACAACGGCCATGACCAAGTGAACATGCCCAACGGAGCAGGTATGAAAATTACTCATATTGGTCAAGCATATGTTCGTACTCCCACTCGTAATCTTCATCTAAAAGATGTTCTTTACTCACCTAAAGCCACAAAAAATCTTGTTTCTGCTCATCGTCTATCTCAAGACAATAATGTGTTTCTTGAAACTCACCCTCGTTTCTTCTTCATTAAGGACAAGGCAACGTGGAGCACCCTCCTCCACGGCAGGTGTAGAGCCGGCCTCTACCCCCTACCATCAGCTTCTTTAGGCCCGGGGAGGCATGCTTTTGGTGCCACCAAGATCTCTCCGTCAAGGTGGCACGATCGACTAGGTCATCCGTCTTTCAAAATCATTCAGCATGTTCTTAGCAAGAACAAAATTCACTTTTCAGTTCATGAGTTGAATAAAGAGGGGGTGTGTGATGCATGCCAACAAGGCAAAAGTCAGAAACTTCCCTATCCGCATTCTAGTAGTTTCTCGAATGCTCCTTTAGAGCTTATTTATTCTGATGTAT
The DNA here is from genome assembly GCF_018294505.1 of Triticum aestivum. Taxonomy (NCBI): domain Eukaryota; kingdom Viridiplantae; phylum Streptophyta; class Magnoliopsida; order Poales; family Poaceae; genus Triticum; species Triticum aestivum. Next base: position 2,186,428 of record NC_057797.1, read on the forward strand.
GGGGACCTGCCCGTGATTCTATCAATAAAAAGAATTATTATGTGAGCTTTATTGATGATTTCAGTAAATTTACGTGGATATTTCTTCTTAAGCATAGGTCAGAGGTCTTTAAAGTGTTTCATGAATTTCAAGCACTTGTAGAAAGACTCTTTGATCGCAAAATCATCACCATGCAAACCGACTGGGGTGGTGAGTATGAGAGGTTAAATTCCTTTTTTCGCCAAGTCGGCATCACACATCATGTTTCCTGCCCGCATGCTCATCAGCAAAACAGCTCCGCTGAAAGGAAGCATCGTCACATTGTCGAGGTTGGCCTCTCACTACTAGCTCATGCGTCTATGCCCCTCAAATTTTGGGATGAGGCATTCCTCGCTGCCACGTACTTGATCAATCGCACACCCAGTAAGGTGATCAATCTTGAAACTCCACTAGAAAAATTGTTTCATGAAACACCAAACTATCATGCTCTTCGTACTTTTGGGTGCGCATGTTGGCCTAACCTTCGTCCTTTCAATGCTCGCAAGCTTGAATTCCGCTCCAAGCAATGCGTTTTCCTTGGCTACAGTAACCTTCACAAAGGTTTCAAGTGTCTAGACATAACTGCTGGATGTGTTTATATTTCTCGGGACGTTGTGTTCGATGAAACGGTGTTTCCCTTTGCCAAGTTAAACCCTAAGGCCGGTGCATCTATCAGATCCGAAGTCCTTCTCCTCTCTGAAAATCCCTCCTCCTTACCTCTTGATCATGGGGACGAACATATAGCTAATGATCACTTGGGTAATTCTCATGAAAATTCTGCTATAAATTTTGGAGGAAATTCGGTTGTGCACTATGATTTTATGCAGCAGCAAAGGACAAGCGCAGAGCACGAGGAGGATTCAGGTGCTGCACCTGGAGCTGACAGCGGCGATGCCGGTGCGGATCCGCCCTCGCCTGCCGCGCCAGGCAGTGGCAGCGCACCCGCCTCGGGGTCAGCCGGGCCACCAGCGGCCGACCACGCGTCCCCTCGCGGCCCCGCGGGTGAGACCACGACAAGCCAAGGCGGGCCCAGCGGCGCAGGTGGGCCAACCGCACTCACGCGCAAGGAGAGGCAGCTCTCCGCGTCATCTGGTGGTCCTCGCCAAGTGGCCCAACGAGCAACTGGCTCTGGCTCCGAGGAAATCAGCCTCGGATCAGGTGCTGGATCGTCTGCCGCGCCGGATCCCGCCGGATCTTCTGTGCAGCGGCCCTCTGCTGCAGATTTTGTGTTGCTGAGAACCAGATCACAGCATGGAATTTTGAAGCCCAAGGTTCGGACGGATGGCACGGTCAGGTATAGTAATGCTCATTTTGGTGGCCTAGCTGTCACAGGTGAGCCAGGAAACTTGGTTGAGGCTTTTGAAGATAAAAATTGGAAAAATGCTATGGATGAAGAATATAATGCTCTTATTAGAAACAAAACTTGGCACTTGGTTCCCCCAGCAAAAGGCAGAAACATAATTGATTGTTTTCCTGTCAACAAGGTGCCTTACAGTACTTGACACTTACAAGGCCTGACATATGTTTTCCTGTCAACAAGGTGTGTCAGTTCTTGCATGCCCCTACTCTTCAGCATTGGACTGCAGTGAAGAGAATTTTGAGATATCTCATAGGTACTATGAGTACTGGATTAAAATTCACAAGGTCAAGCTCAAATGTGGTAAGTGCCTTTTCAGATGCAGATTGGGCAGGTTGTCCTGATGATAGAAGGTCAACTGGTGGTTTTGCTGTTTTCTTTGGACCAAACCTCATATCTTGGAGCTCACGAAAACAAGCCACTGTGTCTAGATCCAGCACTGAGGCTGAATACAAAGCCCTAGCAAATGCCACGGCTGAGTTGATATCGGTTCAAAGTCTGCTTGGTGAACTAGGTATAAGTCATTCTTCTGTTGCACGATTATGGTGTGACAATATTGGTGCTACTTATCTGTCAGCAAATCCAATGTTCCATGCAAGAACAAAGCACATTGAAGTAGACTATCATTTTGTTCGTGAAAGAGTAGCCAAGAAGCTATTGGACATTCGTTTTATTCCTACTAATGATCAGGTTGCAGATGGCTTTACTAAAGCATTGTCATGGCGTAAGTTGGAAGAATTCAAGAACAATCTCAACTTGATAAAGTTGTGATTGAGGGGGCGTGTTAAAGTATGTATTATAGATATATACGGTGTACATATAAACCGTATACATGTGTGGGCGTGTGCGTGTTGTAACCAGGTAGTTAGGATATGTTTAGGTTGATCTCTATCCTTTGTATGGATTATGACTTGGAGATCAATCCTACAACAACCTAACTACCTAAACCCTGTAATCTCTTGTGCCTATATATAACACGCAACGCGTCCCTGCTAAGGCATACGCTTAACCCATCTTTACAATGCACACTACCACCTCATACATTTCAGGTATCGCCCTCCGGCACTGACCACGGGTCTTCTGTAGTCACTTGATCATCGTTCTTTGGTTCGGTGCTTTCACAAGTCCTCACAAACAGAAGATATTATCCCTTTTGGGAGTCAGAAACTCTGAGAATCTGCATGCATGGTTGTTGTACTCGGCTGAAGGAGGTGATTGTCCACCAAAAGAATGCAGTTCCGTACTTACCTACTTAATTACCTTCCAGCCTTGTACAAAAATATACGTACTCCACATAAGTGTTGGCTGTTCTTGGTCTGTTGATGATAACAGGGAGGTTTTTACTTTGTCTTCAATCTCTTTCTGTCGCCATCTAGAACATATTAAATAATACGTTGTACTTGCTCCACAGGAACAAGAGCCATTACTGAAATGTTGTCTGTTGAATCTAGATGGTTAGATTTAAGTCATGACTTTTTTATTTTGTTTGTTTGAGAAAAGATTCAAATCCTGATTGTACAATGGGCGGACCTAGCGGGTAGGCCAGATTTTTTTTGAAAAAGCATTACTGTATATATCAACTACGGACCTAGCGGGTGGACCAATTTGGCTTCTTTCTCCCAAGTTCAGCCTCCCCTCCCCGCCCCCTCCGGCGGCCCACCCCATGGCCGCAGAACCACGGCAGCTGAGAAGAGCAGCCAGGCGGTAAGTCTGCCTCAGTGTTATTTTGCCTGCTTATTCATGTCATGCTTGGTTAAAATCAAAATCTGTAGCTGCCGCCAAACAGCCAATTATCCCTAAATCCCCAGTACCGATGTTCCGAAGTGCTTTTGGAGTCTGTTCCTCCTGATGTGGAGGCTGTGGCTACCAAAGATCTCTATGGTTTCTGTGACCAAACCTTTTCATCATAATCAACACACAACCATTTTCATAAAAAGAAAGTGCTACACTGCTGCTTGTTGTTATTGTGTACTAGATGACCAGTTGCGCCAAATGGCGCAAAGACCTGTTTAAAACCATGTTCGTGTGGAAAATATTAGTATTTTTTCAATAACCGTATATTTGAGTACATTTGGTAAGAACTTATACCCCTATATATAAAGGAAATTAAATGCAAATATTTTCTTAAGGTAATAATGCCACAAATTAGATCGTCGGTAGGTCAAGATAGTTGAGTCTGCAATTACGAACTCCGAGTAGCTGTAAACTTGCATTAAAAAAAAGAGTAAACACAAGTGACACAATAAAATGTACTCCCTCCGTTCCTAAATATTTGTCTTTTTAGAGATTTCAAATGGACTACCACATACGGATGTATATAGACATTTTATAGTGTAGATTCACTCATTTTGCTCTGTATGTAGTCACTTGTTGTAATCTCTAGAAAGACAAATATTTAGGAACGGAGGGAGTACTTAATACATGAACTCGTGAACATTGTGTACAAGAGAAGTTAATAGAAATAGTGGTCAATTACATCATATAATTTGGTTCTATACTCTTGTGTATATATCCTGAATGCTACCCCGTTGTGATCAATTCTTTATCCTTCGGATCGAATGGCACAGCTACTGCCCCTTGTGGAAAAGAAAGGGGGACTTTGTAATACCCATAAATGTAAACTTATAATTGAAAAAAAAAACGCCACAAGCACCATATATAAGGACATCAAATCAGTTCATAGGCTCATTCTTCAATTGACATTCTGGACATCAAATCAAAATTATGAGGTATTGTTGTGAATTGCAAAACTTCTAAAGCAGGTGCTAGCCTCAGAACATCCTTCAGTATGTACCTACCAAAAATGATAGTCAGATTAATAAAATACATATCCCTTTTTAGAAGGGGAAAGACACAATCATCTAAAATAGAGAAACTTGGCGGCATGCGGCATAAATAAGATATTGCTCATGCTCGCTTGAGACAAGGAATATAGCTAAAGAATTTTCCAAACCCTGAGAACGAACTACAATAAACAGCCAAGAAAATTCTAATATTCTAGATATGCTGGACACATGGATGTTACTACAAAAAGGGAAGGCATCAACAAGCATAAGTATCTCATTTTTAGCTACCAATATTTGCAAATATTCTGTTATGGGAAACTATTTAATGGTAGAAACTCTGAAAGACGCAAACAGTCATTCTTCACATCATCATCTTGCTGGTGACCAAATAAACACTATTGTTTCATTATCTCATGACAAGCTATATCAATCGCATATATACGGTTATTAGTTCTTCTGGCCTGCCACATCCATCGAACCTTATCCTGTTGGTGACCAAATAAACACTATTGTTGTAAGGTTCTGTTTATCCTGTTGCTATTGCTTGCTCATGGCATGTAGTCCCTCTGTCTGGAAATACTTGTCGGAGAGATGGATGTATCTAGATGTATGTTTGTTCTAGATGCATGCATTTTCATCCATTTCTAAGACAAGTATTTCCGGATGGAGGGAGTACTACCTCTGTACCATTTGGCGCCGACACCCATTTGAAACCATGTTCTCATTGAAAATATTTGCTTTTTCAGTAACTTTATGTTTGAGCAAGCAAATATTTGCATCTTCAGTAATTTTACGTTTGAGCAAGCACGTGTGATACAAACTTAGACCCCTTTATATAAAGAAAATGTGAATAGGCTTGTGGTAAAGCTTTCTTTCAGTATCAATGTATTTTGCATAACATTTCAATGCACACAACCCTTCTTTCTTATAATGTGACCAGGGACAGAGCCAAAATTAAGGTCGCCAAGGAAATACAACACTTCTTAGAGTTTCAAAATTACTGGGAGCAGTAATGATGAAAATCTCGACTTGTTTCTCACAAAAGAAAAATGCTACCACTCCCTCTGTACCAAAATATTAGGCATTTTGGCGGTCTAAATTTAACTGCAAAAACGTCATTTATTTTGGTATAGAGGTAGTACATGCCATGAAGACGTATGAAAGTGTCGAACAGGAAAATAACACAATAAAAAACAGCTTCGTTTCCATCTTTTCAGGCGAAAAGCATCAACTCCAATTAGATAGTATCTGTATAACCTCTTTGCTCAAATAAAACCAAGCCTCTTCCTTGACTTGATTATTTTCAAGCACATTTGGAGATCAAACAGATAATCTACTTAGATATTGCTATCCAAACACATAACCTATTTCATCTGAACTCTACTCATACAGACATGATAGCGCATGCCACTTGTCCTGAAACACTGAATATGGAGTTAATTAATAGTATGTACCTGCACTTCCAAGAAAGGTAGGAATTATTGAGGATTTCATAAAATGAAGAAAAGTAATTGACTGAATGTCGTGCCAGACTTCATGTCTAACAGTCACCGGACTAATACACTTGAAATCTGATCGTATGAAGTTTAATACATCACTGGAGAAATCTCACATTCAACAATATAGAGTGGCCCTGAGTGACTACCTACTAAACATCGCCAATCATTCACTAACTCAACTCCATAACAAAAACAAGCTCACATGTGTGTACATATGAGACATGCAGGAAATATTTTAAGGATAAACAAGAATGCATAAAAATAGAAGCGGATAAGCCAATCCTATACCTTGGCATTGACGAAGCGGATAAGCCAATCCTATACCTTGGCATTGACCAACTATTTCGAGAAGTTCCTAAGCCTACAGGTCTTCAGCTTATCCAAGACCTTATATATAGATTATGTCAAAAACAAAATGCAAGATTACGATTGTGATCTAGATAGGACTTGAACAAAAGTTATGTAAATTAGGAATAATTTATAAAAATTACTACATGTTTACAAATATACTCTACAGCTCATTTCAAAGTTCTTGACCTTCTCGAAATAAAAAAAAAAGATTTCAAGTGAGGTCGACATTGAGAAACTACTGCAGTTCTTATTCACTCAATACGAACAATAAAGGTTTTTAACAAATGCATATAGGCATTCATGATGAAGAAATCAAACGAAGTAGTTATTGACCTGTGTCGCGCCAGTTCAAGTGGAATGAAGCCGTATTGATGCCACAATAACATCCACCCCAAAATAAACTGAAATATTTTCCGATGTCGAAGAGTCATAATTATCTGTCGATCAAAGTTCAAGATCAGAAGTTACAAAAAATAACAACAAGACTTTGGAGTCTTGGAAAATCATTGATATCTTCGATGCACATTTTTTTTATAGATGCATGTCGAAATGAGCAAGCAAATGGGATGAGGGGAACTCAAGCTAGATTCTGCACACAATAACAGTGAGGGGTCTAACTGGAGCACCTTATGCTGCAACAATATATCTAAGTACCGCTGGCACGAGAGTTCGCCATATAGTATAGCCTGCCCAACTTACTATGCAAGAATGCAAGTACTACTACATATTCATTTGTAATATTACTATTGTAGCTCCTCAGGATACTATAAAATACATGAATGGAAGCAAGAATAAAAATAAAAACAGTAGAGCAGACAGTTTATTTAGTATAGCAGTTCTTTCTGATCGAGGGATTTGGAATAACAGCAAGGACCAATACAAATTCTTTCTGAGGTGTGTCAGAATATCAGCTGTTTTGCACGTACAAACTTTGATCATGAAAAATCTGACATAATAAAAGATAAGAAAGGTGGAGACAGATAACTTCAATGGAAATGCTAATTTAGTGGAGGTCTATCTACTGAAGGTGCTAAATGCTATTTTTTTCAAACTTAGATGGTGAAAT